>NW_025918919.1:0-21172 GCF_907164915.1 Impatiens glandulifera
ATCCTTTGCCTTGTCTTCTAACCGGTCTTTCTTCTAATCGGTCTTGTCTTCTTGATCGGTTGGATTCTTGACCGGTCAGATTTTTGACCGATCCTGGTTCTTAACTGTTCCTGCACAGGAAGTTTGTTTTTGTTAAGTTCTTATTTTAACCGATCTAATTTATCTAACATTATCTCTCTCTCAACGTCTGAAACCTCTTTCCTCAGAAATCCACTCTTCAAAATGAGTCTATCTTCCGCTCGCACCTCTCTCATCGTCGATTTCAATTCTGTACTAACCATTTTCGATAATGAAGCTAGAGAGATTTTTTTGAAAATTTGGAGAGCTCCGGTCTGCGAAAGTTTTTTGAAGGATCCCGCATGATCCTTGAAGAAGAAGTTATTGAGTTCTTCTCCAATACTAGAATCATAGATGGTTCAATCGTGTCCCGGGTGAGAGGAGAGCCCATCACGATTGACGAGGAAGTACTCATTCAATTCTTTGATCTTCCCTCTGAAGGTTTTTCTGATTTTCCTCCATCACCAAGCAATATCAACCAAGAAATGGACTTTCTCTTTTTAAACTCAATGATTCCGGTCGAAAATCACGGGATCAAGTCCACACTATGTGGTCACATCTAGATTCTTAACGACATAGTTGGCAAATCCATTCTAGCTAAGGAATTGACCCACTTCTACACTAAGAAAATCTTCGAAATGATGACCGCCATAGTTTGCGGTCATCCGATCAACTGGTCTTCAATCATCTTTGAAAATCTGAAATAGATGATCTCTTCTCTTCAAAGGAAAATCAGATACGCTCCTCAAATCAGCGACTATCTTAACTCTTTTAATCTCAATTTTGGACCGGGATCTCCTGTGAGCCCATCCAATATTCTGAGCTTTTGTCCACACTGAAAATTCAAGTATGACATCTAATCCTAAGTTTTTCTTATTCAATTTATATTATTGAGGGTGATGAAAAGATAAAACCTATAGCGAGCTGATGTTGGAGTGACCTAGTTTTTCTGTATGTAACATTCGTTGAGGTGCTTCCAAGCGTTGATCAAATATCATTAATATTTCTTCAATATTTATCCAATGATAATTTTTGAAATCATGTTTCACAGATCTTAACAAAGTATTCGTAAAATGATATAGAGATAATCATAGACATTTGTTGAAAAATCAACTCCTATTAAACATGAATATGAAAAGATTATTCAAACTAGTTATGTATAAATGACTTAAGGTTAATGTCACTTAATGAGACATGAAATGTTTAGTAACTTTTCATGTGGGTTACTAACAAATAACATCATAGGGTGATCATATGTACATGATCGTAGGAATATCAATAGATAGGTTTGAATGCAAGCTAATGAGATTTTAACATGGCTTACTAACAAGGAATGCTTAGGACGATCATATACAAATGATCATGGCACTATAAACATATAGGTTTATCGTAAGAGTTAACAAACTTGCCACATAAGTTACAAACAAGTAATTCTTAAGATGATCATATATAAATAATTATGGTACTATCAATGAATAGGTTTATCGTGTTTTATGAATCATGATAAGTAACTATTGAGAAATAGGATTTTGATCGTATACCTATTAAGAGATAAAGTTTGGAATGGATCATGTACGTATGATCTCTAATACCTATCGAGAGATAGAGTTTTATATGCCTATTGAGAGATAGTGTTTGGATATCTATCGAGAGATAAAGTTTTGAGTTAGAACATGTGCGTATAATCTTTGATACCATCGAGAAATAGAGTTTGGATACCTATCAAGAGACAGGGTTTTGAGTTGGATCATGTGCGTATGATCTCTAATACCTATAGAGAGATAAAATTTTGATACCTATCGAGAGATAGAGTTTTGAGTTAGATCATGTGTGTATGATCTCTAATACATATCGAGAGAAAGAGTTTGGATACCTATCAAAAGATAGGGTTTGGATACCTATCGAGAGATAGGGTTTTGAGTTGGATCATGTGCATATGATCTCTAATACATATCAAGAGATATAGTTTGGATACCTATTAATAAATAGGAGTTTTGACGGAAATGTATAAAAACTGATATTACATATATCTTTGGTGAAATTGAATTCCTTAAGGAGCAGATCTCTACTACCTCAAAAGCATCGGCCTCAACAACATCGGGCATGAAAAAATCCTAAGCCAGGTCACGAAGGACAGTGTTGAAGTAGCGATTATTAGGGAATCCATGAGCAGGCTGAAATAATATTGCACAATTTCATCAACGTCTACAATAGGGATCTCTCGACGAAGATTGATACTATCGATATGCAAATTGCCGAAGTAATAGACTTCCTTAAACATTCAACAAATAATCAAATAGAGGATGCTGATGTTAAAAAGGGGGAAAATGGTAGAGGAGGTAGAGTTGTATGGGGAAACCTGGAAAAAGAAGGTAGAAGAGAAAGTCAGCTGAAGGCTCAAACTACAAAGGAGGAAGAACTAAAAATGGCGGAATCTATATTTTAAATATTTTTCTCTCTTATGTTCATATATATATATATATATATATATATATATATATATATATATATATATATATATATATATATATATATATATATATATATATATATATATAATTTATCCTTAGTTTCCTGATTTTAAAACTTAGTTTTAACATCATCAAAAATGGGGAAATTGTTAGATTAAGTTAAGAAAAGAAAAATGAGAAATTATTAAATTAAGATTAAAAGGAAAATCATTAATTAAGTTGAATTATGAAAAACGCTTTAGTTGATTAAAATGAAATTATGATAATTAAAATAAATACGACATAATTTTGATGATGCGTTGATAAATAAATAAAACTAAGTTCTGCAAATGTTTTAATGCGCATGTAAATTTAAAGAGACGCTGGCAGCAGGGTTACCGATAACAGACTTGATCAAGCAGTAGTGCTGAAAAAGCACTAACATCAGCCTTACTCCAGCAACGTGTTGAAGAAGCACTGGTAGCAGTCTTGATCAAGCAGTAGTTTGAAGAAGCGCTAATAGTTGTGTAGCCCAACAACAGAGTTGTGTTAACAACAGTCTGAAGAAATATTAATAGCTGTGTAGCCCAACAACAGAGTTATGCTAATAGCAGTCTGAAGAAGCGCTAACAGTTGTGTAGCCCAATAGTTGAGTTGTGCTAACAACAGATTGAAAAAGCGCTAACAACTGTGTAGCCCAACAACAGAGTTGTGCTAACAGTAGTTTGAAAAAGCGCTAACAACTGTGTAGCCCAACATGAAAGTTGTGCTAACAACATACTGAAGAAGCGCTAACAGCACCATTGCTCCAGTAGCAGAGCTAAGGAAGCGCTGGTAGTAGACTTGTTCAATCAATAGAGCTGAAGAAGTGTTGCATTAATAACCAACTAGCCAACAACCGTGTTGCGTCAACAACTGTGTTGCGCTAACAACCGAGTAGCCAATAGTAGTGTTGCGCCAACATCTGTGTTGCGCTAACAGCCAAGTAGACAGTAGTGTTGCGCCAACAGCAGTGTTGAGCCAACAACTAAGTGCAATATCAGAAGACTTCTACAACAGCTTAATACGCGAAAATGTACAACTTCCACGTATTCAAATATTCCTTTCGTTCGCGCACTACTATCTTGTACACCATGTTCTACCGAATATTACAATTCAATTGAATTCATATTCAAATGATTCCCTATTTAATATATATATATATATATATATAAATATATAAAATAACCAAAACAATCATCAATTATATGATCAATTCATTAGAAACTAACATAGTTCATTACAAATTTGTAAAATATATTTGCAAATGAAATTCATCAAGTAGTAAAGTTCCAAAAATATTAAAAAACATGCCAAAATATTTCAAAAAAATATGATTTCCAAATAGTCCCGAAATGTTTCACCCCATCCAATGAGTTTTTTAAAACGTTGAGCATTGTTATATCTTCATTTATGTAAACCTGTATACATTAAATAAAATAACTAATTATATTTACTATTAGTTTATTTATTGGACATATCATTAGTTTGTTGGGATCTCCTGTGGGTGTGGTTGATCATGCTGCTCTTGAGAATCCCTACCAATAACTAGAGTTGATTCATTGAATTGCTTGTGTATTATAGAAAAAAGTTGTTTTATGGCAGACGAATACACCATCACAAAAACTTCACTTTAATGCATGAAGATTAGTGATTCTAGTTAAACATAGAGAAATTGGAAGTTTCTTTATTTAAGAATGCATTATTCGATTAACTGTTTTTTTGGTTAAATTCTCTTATTAAGAACCAAACTTGTCGAACTTTCTTAGAACTAGCAAACACTCTTAAGAATTATTACCATAACCATGAACAAAAGTATTATCAACTACAATTGACCATATTATAGATAGTTCTAAAATTTCAAATTATTCTACCTTTTTCTTGTTTCTTCATTCATAAATAAACTATTAAGTTCCCAATGAAAAGAAATACATGAATTCCAAAAGCTCTTTGTGTGTCATAGAGTAATGAGGAACATAAAAAGGTACAAAGAACAAGAAACTTGATTGTAAATGGTGGATAAAAGTTGTGATCAACACCAAATAATCCATGCTAGTAAAAAATCTAATACATGATAAATAATTATTACAGCCTTACAAGTCTATTCATCATCAAAACTTAAAAAGCACACATTAACTTTAACATATGCACATTAATTCAGTCCAAAATTAATAACAAAAACTAACATATTAATAAAAAGATCTTAACTAAATAAACAAAATCACAATTAAAAACTACCATAGAAATGTGAGAAATCATAAATAATCAAGTATAATGAACATCATACAAAAGTCAATGATTTCGATCATATAAATTCTAGCGAAAAACAAAAAACTTAAAAAAGGGAATTTAACCTCGATCAATTGAGCAAGGGAAGAAGAAGGATTATCAGAAGGACTTAAACATAACTATAACAATTGAGCAAAAATATAAACTCTTAATATATCAAACTAGATAGTGTACACAAATAAATAAGCACTATGTCATAGTAAAATAGAGAGAAGTCAAATTGTATCATCTGACTTCAATTTTATTTAATTGACTTACATTCTTTTCACTAAAAATGTCCCAAAATAACATTAAAACAGTAAAAAAAAAAATTTAAGAGACACAAATAACTCTGTTAACAAAATTAAAACTCTATCAACAAAATTATACATGGTCTGATTCTGTATTTTTAGATATACTCAGATCTCGTTTTCTTTGAGATTATCTACTCATATTGGTTGAAAGTTGAAAGTCTTTTCAATAAATTTAAAATACAAAACCAATTAGAATATATATATATATATATATATATATAAATTAATATACTAGATCCTATAAAAAATTTGGTATCAGAGCCAGGGGTAGTTATGCTAAGTGATCAACACACCATACTAATCATGAATATAATGAACATAATCTAAAAGAATAACATTAAGAATATTAAAAAAGAGGAATATGATATTCCAAAAGATATATATCTCCTACATAAGTGGTCAATTCCAAAAGTGGAACCTAGATCAATATATCAACTAGGAACATCTGAAAAAATGGGTCTAAAACAAGTAGTATTAACTACTGAAGAGTTAGTTTCACTAGATAACAGTGATATGATAATAAAATTACTATCGAATATGGATATAGCATATTATAAACAAACCTATAAATTTCTACATATAGGACTAGTACAGGTTGCATTTAAACCTTTAACCTTAGAGGGTTTACGAGAAAGCTTTATGGCAGCTTTAAGAGATGGAAGAAATCTAAATTGGAAACAATCCCTAATGGGAATAATACAAACTAGTTTAGCTTAGGGACTAGTTTATTTTAACGTTTTTCCAAACTTACAATTATCTTTATCTGATGTTAATATAACTGACTCCCTAACATTAAATCTTAAAACACATGGATATAATTATGCTCCCGGATCGGAAGTAATGTGTGTTTGTTA
Organism: Impatiens glandulifera; assembly: GCF_907164915.1. Lineage (NCBI taxonomy): Eukaryota > Viridiplantae > Streptophyta > Magnoliopsida > Ericales > Balsaminaceae > Impatiens > Impatiens glandulifera. Next base: position 5,983 of record NW_025918919.1, read on the forward strand.
TAGAATATACGATAAACCCTTATTCACTTTAAATCCACTATGTAAGAGAATGGATAAATCCAATAATGAAACAATTTTAATACAAACAAATTTTGATAAATCAAATATTACTAGAAGAAGACCAATTAAACGGGAAGAAATATCATTTCCAGATAACTGAAAAATAGAACAAGTTGTACCTGTAAAACCACAGCTCCAAAATTATAATAATATATTAGATATTTCTCAAAATGATGAGGGAAGTGTCGAAGTAAGATTTGACACAAGCATAAAGATATGTCCATCACAAAGACATAACTCTGTTAGATCATATATCTCACCATTAGACTACAAAGTTGAATACCCTTCAAAGGCATCCACCTCTAAAATAAGGGAAACAACATTTTCAGAAGATCCAACTCCAATTACAGAAAAATTATATATTAATAGACAATATATTGTAGGGAAAATAATACAAAAAACCATAAACGGAATAGAACCGACAATGTGGGAAATAGACTTTTCTATTTAGATGAATAGTACACCCAAAATAGATTTCAATACTAGTTCTCCAGCCAGAAAAATAATCTCAAATGAATTCAAAAATCCAAGTTATACCCAATTCAGAAAATGGTTTTTTTTGAAAGTTTTCACATTTCAGAAATAAAACAATTTGAAAAAGAATTTTATGAATTTTGTAAAAAAAATGCTCTAATCCCTTTCACCTCATGGTTCATAAACATTTATGTAAAAAATTATATATCTGTAATTGAAAGAAATTTTAGGTTAGAAATAGGGAAAACCTATTTAGGAACATATCCACCTCAACAACATTTCCATATTGAAAAGGGAGGAAAAATAATAAATTTCACGCCATACAGAACATTAATCGAAAATGATACACTCTCAATAACTTGCAACCATATTAATAATATGTTTGAACAAAAAAATTACACAAGTCTGTTTCTAAATATTCTAGGAGAACAATTATAATCCATAGAAAACAAAATTGAAAAATTAATAAAATCAATAAATGAAATTAAACCAGGTGTGTTAAAAATAACCCTAAAAGAAAAAGAAGCTTCACCGAGCTTCCAACCACCTCTAATAATATCTGACTTCAAACTAAGGCCAATGCAAGAATTTAATATATATAATAATTTTAATGTTTAATGAGAGGTTATCGGATCCTTGTACCACATCGCTACACTTGCTGTGTGATAATAAACAGATTGAATAATTAATTGTTGGTTGACCTATCTATAAAATTTGGAATGGTTATTTAAAAAATATTATTTATATGACTAAAATTAAAATGAGAGTAACCGCGTCGAGTCGTTAATTTGCGGATTAATCCGTTTACTAAACTTGAAACTATTAATTTTTTTTTTAAACGTATATACATTATAAATATAACAACACTCTAACCAAATAAACTAATATATATAATATTTATATTTCGCATTGAACAAACTTCTTTATAAACATACATCCATGAACCTACAATTAGAGACGGATCTAAGTCATAGTTACGATAGTGTTTAAGACACCAATTTTTTTTTATGACTGAACAATTTGATCAATAGCCTCAATCATTCCAAATTTAGGTCCTCTTGTGGCTGCATTGATTTCATCTCCAACAATAATTCTCACAATTTACAGTATAAGCGTCAAAGATAGCTTCAATGATTTGGAACAAGATACACATGACTCTTCAACGATCAAATGCCTTACATGCGTCGACCTGGGTTAACATGTGCCCATGAGCCCGCGTCCATGACCCACGGATTAAACTGGCCCTTCCGATCCAAAGCTTAAGGCTAGCTCAGTTTTAATGTTTTAAAAAGCTATAGTTAATTAAAAATAAAAATTTCAAACAAATAAAAAATTAATAAATAATATATATAATTATACTTATATATGATTATATAAAGATGATTAAAAAATAAAGATTATTTTCTCTCCCACGATATTCACTCTTTCTAGAATAAAAGCTTAGAAGAATATGAAAACTCATTTTATTTTCTTGGTTCCTCTATAGTTCTTTTTGCATTGAAGGGTGACTTGTTTTTATTTTCATCACTCAGATTTGAGTTTATGTTGTATTTTGTTTGATTAAGTATTATGTTTAGTCACATCAGATCTGTCGTCTTAGACTTTATAATTTGAATAATACTTGCAGCTTTTGGTGGGTCGTTTACTGCTCATACTTGTTGATTGTTCTAGTGAATATTTTCTCGAGTCTACGTCCATCCTTTTCTTAACAACAAAGGGGATGGAGTTTCCAAATCTGGAGTTATTTCTCATTTGTTCAATAATGATTTATTTGAACTGATCTTTCATTTGGAGGACCTCTTACAAGCATCTTCACTTTTTTTTTTTTTATGAATTTCTCATTATTTTGACCATGTATGTAGCTGGTCGATTATCACTTGACAAAAACTTTTCCGGCGTTTCTTACCAACCCACAGACAATGATACTTTTTATTGTGGTCTAGAATATTTGGTAGAAATTTTTCCGACATCACTAAATTGGTTTGTTCAGTTTGCTCTACTTTCTCACTCATTCTTATGAAACTCAAACGAGTTCATCTTTGATATCACCCAAAAAAATGTATGATTGTTGGATCATCTTCATTGTAATTTTAACTTTTGCAAATTTGATATATTATTTAATGTCTACATTATTATTTAACCATTTTGATTGTTTAGACGTTATATTGTATTATTTACAAATTAATTTTTCATAGGTAAATCTTCTTTGAATTAATGAGAATTAACTACATATAAATTACTTATAAAAAAAAAATAATAATGTTAAGTTAAAGTCTTTGATCAATTTTCAGTGTATAAATAAAACTGAATTGTGTCATTAATTTTGTAGGATCAAAGTGAAGAAAACAGAAACAGAAAGTTGTCCGGTAGTTGATCAAATTCGGTAATTAATCAACTTTGGAATTCTGCAAGGCGCGTCCGGTATTATATGGAGATCGATTTTATATCGAGATTAATAATACTATTTTACTTCGGTATTATGTGAAGATGCGCTTCCGGTTTTATATGTTTTCGGTATTTTATGAAGCGCGTCTGATTTTATATGATAACTTCAGTTTTATTCAAGCCTTCCGGTATTTTACCAGTTCGGTATTATATCAGGACGCTTCCGGTATTTTATTAGTTCAGTATTATATCAGCCTTCCGGTATTTTACTAGTTCGATATTATATCAGGACAGTTCTGGTATTTTACGAGTTCGGTATTATATCAGCCTTCCGGTATTTTACAAGAGCCCGGTTTTATGAAGCGTTTTCGATGCTTGATCAAATTCAATATTTGATTAAGCATCCGGTATTGGCAGTCTAACACCGTAGTTGAGCTAATCCTATAGAAGACTGCCACGTGCCAAAGTAATTCAAATTCTATGTGATGTACGTTTCTAGTACACCACGATCCCATTAATGATATTCGGTGCACTATGTTCTTTAAGTACATCCACGATCAAAAGAGTATTTTCTCTAATGTACTATTCTGACACTCAACCAACCGAAATAGGACAAGTGTCCACTAAAGCAAATGTGTCCGTTTCCTTTTGCCTATTTAAGGAAAAGCTGGTAGACAATTTAAAACCCCGATTCGATAATTGTATTCACGAGTCTTAATCTTTTCTGTAATCAAACGCTCAAGCTCTCAAGTTCTAAAAGCTTTTCAAGTTTGCTAGATTGTAAAAGTTTTATTACATACTGTATATTCTATGTGAGTTTTCAGTATTGTAAGTTGACAGAATCTGTTTCTGTCAAAAAAGCGTTGTGTGTTATGAGTTCAGAAATATGCAGTGTCTAAGTCCTGGTTGTCCGACTGGATTTGTGTATGCATTGTAATCAAACTAAATCTTCTAGTGAAGTCCTTCTCGAGGTCGAAAAGAAGGGGTGACGTAGGAGAGTTTTACTCCGAACATCCATAAAAACTCTTGTGTCTTGTGTTCCTTTCATTCAGTATTTTCAATCCCATTTATCTGCTACTTCAAGTCTAAATAAACAGTTCCGCACTTAAATTTCGTTCAAGAGTTTGTGAAGACATGTGAAGAATAGAAACATATATTAACTTCTAACATAGTTAATATCAAACGAAGGTTTTCGCGGTTAATAATACTTGGCCAACTCCCTACTATTGTTGACTCATTTCCTAACAAATAATTATACTTATAAAGTAAAATATTAGGAAATAATATGATTATATACGGGATGATTAAAATGTTAGGTACATAATTATTTACCTAGGTAGATAATGTGATTTACAATCTTTATACATCAATATATAAAATTAAGTAAAATAAAATTTTGAAATACTTCTTATTCTTCTCTTCAATCTAAAAAGAACAAATAATAAAAATATAATAACAATTTTCCAATAATGACTATAGGTTGGTTCCTTTTTAGGTATTTTACTTGGCATTTATACCAATAGTCTTTAAAAAATTATATCTGGAAAGTAACTTGGTTAGCTTATTTTTTAGATAAAAAATTTAGTCCAATCTTACCTTCCTGATTTAAATGTTTAAATTTTAATACCTTTTATGTCTTAAATTTGAATTAAAAAAAATGTAAAACAATAAATTTTTAAAATAACCTAAAATTTAAAATAGGGACGGTATACTCTCATTTTTTCTAAGCCATAAAATTATATGTATGCTCATTGAAAGACATTAGACATTAAGACCACTGTCAATAACTCACAAATTAAGAAAAAAAAGACACTGAAAAGAACAACAACTAAAATCAACTAAGACAACCATTCACCATTTTTAGTTTTTCAAGCTTTTGTCCACACTGAAAATTCGAGTATGACATCTAATCCTAAGTTTTTCTTATTCAATTTATATTATTGAGGGTGATGGAAAGATAAAATCTATAGCGAGCTGATGTTGGAGTGACCTAGTTTTGCTGTATGTAACATTCGTTGAGGTGCTTCCAAGCGTTATCAAATATCATTAATATTTCTTCAATATTTATCCAATGATAGTTTTTAAATCATGTTTCATAGATCTTAACAAAGTATTCGTAAAATGATATAGAGATAATCATAGGCATTTGTTGAAAAAAAATCAACTCCTATTAAACATGAATATGAAAAGATTATTCAAACTAGTTATGTATAAATGACTTAAGGTTAATGTCACTTAATGAGACATGAAATGTTTAGTAACTTTTCATGTGGGTTACTAACAAATAACATCATAGGGTGATCATATGTACATGATCGTAGGAATATCAATAGATAGGTTTGAATGAAAGCTAATGAGATTTTAACATGGCTTACTAACAAGGAATGCTTAGGACGATCATATACAAATGAACATGGCACTATAAACATATAGGTTTATCGTAAGAGTTAACAAACTTGCCACATAAGTTACAAACAAGTAATTCTTAAGATGATCATATATAAATAATTATGGTACTATCAATAAATAGGTTTATTGTGTTTTATGAATCATGATAAGTAACTATTGAGAAATATGATTTTGATCGTATACCTATTAAGAGATAAAGTTTGGAATGGATCATGTACGTATGATCTCTAATACCTATCGAGAGATAGAGTTTTATATGCCTATTGAGAGATAGTGTTTGGATATCTATCGAGAGATAAAGTTTTGAGTTAGAACATGTGCGTATAATCTTTGATACCTATCGAGAGATAGAGTTTGGATACCTATCAAGAGACATGGTTTTGAGTTGGATCATGTGCGTATGATCTCTAATACCTATAGAGTGATATAATTTTGATACCTATTGAGAGATATGGTTTGGATACCTATCGAGAGATAGAGTTTTGAGTTAGATCATGTGCGTATGATTTCTAATACATATCGAGAAAAATGGTTTGGATACCTATCAAAAGATAGGGTTTGGATACTTATCGAGAGATAGGGTTTTGAGTTGGATCATGTGCGTATGATCTCTAATACATATCAAGAGATATAGTTTGGATACCTATTAATAAATAGGAGTTTTGACGGAAATGTATAAAAACTGATATTACATATATCTTTGGTGAAATTGAATTCCTTAAGGAGCAGATCTCTACTACTACCTCAAAAGCATCGGCCTCAACAACATCGGCGCATGAAAAAATCCTAAGCCAGGTCACGAAGGGCAGTGTTGAAGTTGCGATTATTAGGGAATCCATGAGCAGGCTGAAATAATATTGCACAATTTCATCGACGTCTACAATAGGGATCTCTCTACGAAGATTGATACTATCGATATGTAAATTTCCGAAGTAATAGACTTCCTTAAGCATGCAGGAGATAATCAAATAGAGGATGCTGATGTTAAAAAGGGGGAAATGGTAGAGAAAGTAGAGCAGTAAGGGGAAACCTGGAAAAAGAAGGTAGAAGAGAAAGCCAACTGAAGGCTCAAACTACAAAGGAGGAAGAACTAAAAATTGGGGAATCTATACTTTAAATATTTTTCTCTCTTATGTTCATATATATATATATATATATATATATATATATATAAAATTTATCCTTAGCTTCCTGATTTTATAACTTAGTTTTAACATCATCAAAAATTGGGAAATTGTTAGATTAAGTTAAAGAAAGAAAAATGAGAAATTATTAAATTAAGATTAAAAGGAAAATCATTAATTAAGTTGAATTATGAAAAACGCTTTAGTTGATTAAAATGAAATTAGGATAATTAAAATAAATATGACATAATTTTGATGATGCGTTGATAAATAAATAAAACTAAGTTCTGCTAATGTTTTAATGCGCAGGTAAATTTAAAGAGACGCTGGCAGCAGGGTACCGATAACAGACTTGATCAAGCAGTAGTGCTAAAAAAGCGCTAACATCAGCCTTACTCCAGCAGCGTGTTGAAGAAGCACCGGTAGCAGTCTCGATCAAGTAGTAGTTTGAAGAAGCACTAATAGCTGTGTAGCCCAACAACAAAGTTGTGCTAACAACAGTGTTAGGATCGGGGACGCCCTTGGAGGACCGGGGTGTTTTCCGGTTTAGGAAGGGTGGCCGCTTACAACACACACAACACTCTGGTGATAGTCCGGTTAGAGACTATAACCGTTCTCAGCACTTCATAAACTGTCACAGACTCTTGAACCGGGTTCAAGGGCGGAAATGTCTGTTTCAGGTTGAAGCAACGAATGCGACTTTAGATGATGTTTAAGAAGGAGTCGGTTTGATGGATGTGAGTGACCGGTTTTAGGAGTATAATTAGTTTGAGGTTAGGCTAAGTAATAAAAGTAAAGGAAAGAACACGAGACAAGGATTTGTTTATGGATGTTCGGAGCAAACCCTCCTACGTCACCCCTTCTTCTCAGGTTATGAGAAGGATCTCCACTAACTCTTTAGAGTTACAACAATACTGCCGGTCGAGCCCAACTTTGCTACTCGCCGGTTACACCAAACTCACACTTTGATGTAATACAACAACTCAACACAACAACACACACAAAAGGCTTCCGGTTTTAGACACACCGATTTTACAGTATATAGGACTTTATCTCTCTAGAATTTAATGCTTTTACAACTTTCAGAACTGATGATGCTCACAACTTGTTGCTGCTTGTACATTAAATGAAGACGTTTGATCTTCCTTTTATAGCTGAAAGTTTCCAACGGTTACTTTCTTCTCTCTCCTGCGGATTGGTCGATCGTCATCACGCCTGTTGCAGAAAAGGTTGCTTGCACGCTTCACTTTCCTCAACACCTGGCATTCATGCAGGCAGCTCTGAGCAAAAGATGACGTAGCCGGTTTTCAGATTTGGACACGTGTTGAACATGCACTTCCGGTTGTCAATTTCAGATCAATAAAGCATCATTGCTTTCCTCGCATGCTTCCGATCGGATCCGATCTTCTTTTATTCTTTCAAGACACGTTTCTTCCGTCATCGTACGTCACTCTTGAAGTTTGAATCTTCTGACTTTTGTTCTGAACCATCCGGTTTTTGTGTCTTGTGCAGTATGATCCGGTTGGAGTGAAGGTTTCTGTCTTAGCTAACCGGTTGCTTGAGAAGGTGAAAACCGGTTCCTCTGATCTTTAACTTTGATCACTTGAAACTGGTTTCTTTGAATTGTAGTATCAGCCGGTTTTACAACGCCAACCTGTTCATACGGTTTTAGAAGTACCTGCACACGAAGATTAACTTCTGTTTAGTTCGTCTGGCCGGTTCCAAAATTAATCTACTTAATTTTTCTATCAATTTCTCCCTTTTTGATTATTTAGAATAAATATTCAAAAATTGTAATGTATGGCCGGTTCCAAAATTAATCTACTTAATTTTTCTATCAATTTCTCCCTTTTTGATTATTTAGAATAAATATTCAAAAACTGTAATGTATGGCCGGTTCCAAAATTAATCTACTTAATTTTTCTATCAATTTCTCCCTTTTTGATTATTTAGAATAAATATTCAAAACATGTAATGTGTGGCCGGTTTTAAAAACATGAGTTTGATTGTTTTGAAAAAAATATGTGAGAACCTATTAGAAAGAGCAAAGTAACCATGTTCTGAAACATAATAAAACATAATTGTTCAAAGTAATCAAAGAAAGAGTTTTAGGGCTTGGATGATCCCCCCTTGTGAAGCTCCTTTTCCTTTTCCTTCTGTCTTCTCTCTTCTTCTTTTCTTGCTTTCCACTCTCTATCACGTCTTTCGGCATCAATCAGCACACCTGCCCATACACTTGAGTGACCGGTGCCCTTATTCTTGAGACTAAAGTTGGCACAAACTGGTTTCGGTGGTGGAGGCGGTGGAGCATTTGAAGGTCTGAAGCTTGGAGTTGCGGTGGATTCTCCGGTTGTCCTTCTCTTTCGCCGGTTAAGTTCCTCAGCATCTTCTTCTTCTTCTTCATCAAGCGGTGGCGTATTTATCACGACCGGTAAAGCTGTTTTCTGTTCTGCCCGCTTGATCACGTTCTTGACGGCGCTTCGCTTCTTCTTGTTCCTTGTATCCATTGAGTGGGACGATTGAACCAGTGGAAGTTCTTGGATGTTGGCCTGCTCTTCCTCGGTAAACTTTTGAGCGAGTTCAAAATCTCTTTCTTCAGTCTCCTTCTGTAACCGTTCCCTTTCTATCTCTTCCTCTTGCAATTTCTTTGCGGTTTCAGCATCCTTTTCGATTTGCGTCAGAGTTGTGGTGACTTGAACCTTGGACATTTCCCCGATCTGAATGGCCATTGCTTGCAGCATGTCCAATAATGGAGCGGTTGCAGTTTGAACGGATTCGTTTATCATGGCTTTTACTGTTGTCTGCATGGCCGTGTCCATCATGGACCCTAGAGAGTTTGCCAGTTTATCTTCAGCCACTGCAATTCTTTCATCGGTTACGGTTTTAAAATTTCCAAGGCATGAGTCAACTGTTTCAGCCATCGCTTGCTTAATCTGATCAATTTCCAGAGCTTTGACCGGTTGAGAAGTTTCTTGTTCCAAATTTTCAGAGGTTCCGGATGTCTCACCACTCATAAAGAATGGTTTGCTTTGATATGATTCGGCATTGTTGAGTTGGCGTTGGCAACCTTTCCTCCACTGCTTGTTAAGACGATCAAGACTTTGCACAAGCTGTTCTCGTACCGCAAGAAACCGTTCAGCCATCCTCATTTCAATCGGGTTTAGCGTCGATCCTTGGGTTTCTTGAAAGGCATTTTCAACTGCCTGTAACCGTGCGTTTTCAAGGATTACCGGAGCTTTGCTAAACGCCGGTTGAATTAGATTGGTGTTAGCTAGCTGAAGTGCCTTCTCTTCCAGCTTGATGAGCCTGTCCCACTATTTGTTGCCACTTAAACCTGGAACCATGTCGGATAACTTGGTTACACATCTGAGCTTCACCCACAAGATGTATGGAGCTAACGCTTCACTTGTACCTTGGTTCATGTCTTGAATGAGTTCCTCGAAGATCTCATTTTCTTGCTCTGCGGTGAAGGGAACCTCGTCTCCGATTATAGCTTCCTGCTGAGGGTCGGTTTGCAGCGCGCTCGTTCCGGTTACCGTTGTATCTTCAATAAGAATTCCTTTGCCTTTGTTTACCTGAGTGGAACCGTCAGGTGTTGTGGCCGGTTGGATTTCTGAGTTTATCTTCCTTCCTGCGGAACCGGAAGGTTCCTGTTCTTCATAATTTCCCTCCTGAGCCGGAGGTGTGATCTCTGTTGTATTGGCCGCCTCTTCGACCGGTTGAGCTTCTGTCTGATCAGGTATCTCAACCTGATCATCTAGTTTCCGACGACTTGAAACATCGTCCTCTTCGGTTTCCTTTGTGATCTCTTGGACCACATTCTGAATTGCTTCAGAGGTATTTAAGCCCACATCGGCCAATACCTCTCCAACTCGTTTACTAGGTGACTTGGAGGTTTCAGAGTGAATGCTTACCTCTGCTTCCTTCTTGGAGATTGACTTGTTCTCCTTGCTCCCCGAAGATTCGGTTTGCTTTGGAGAATGGGATGGAATGGGAACGGGGATAACTGTGTTGAGGGGAATGGGTTGGAATACATCTGCGGTTCTTTCCGGTGGATTGTCCGAGGAAAGCGTTTTCTCGGAGTCCGCCGGTTTCTTTGAGCTCTTCTTCGCGGCTACCTTCTTCCTCCTTTTTGGTTCTGGTGGAACTTCTGCTTCAACCGCTTTTCTTGACGGTTTCTTCTGTCTGGTTTCTTCTTCAACCGGAACCGATGAACTGGCTCCCTTGGATGATTTGGTCCTTGAGGATTTAGGTTTAAGTGTCTTCTCCGGTTTTTCGATCACTGACTCTGAGTCAAGAATGTTGGAAATCGGAAGCGGTATGCCTTCACCTAGTTCCACTTTGAGGAACTCAAGGATTTTGACGATTTGCATAGCATAGGCCTGCACCCGCCCATCTTTCTTAATCACCATTTGACAGAATTCTTTGTAGATGACGTACCCCCAGTCTACCTTGTCACCTCGGACAATAGCTAACAGCATTCTAAGTTTAAATTTTTTGAGGTTGTCGAAGTTACCTCCCCTTCCTTGGATTGATTTGGCGATGACGGTCACTAACCATCTATATTCCGGTTTGAGCTTGATCTTCCGGCTGGAGTGGATCACTAGATCTTAATCCGAGAATGAGACCACCAACCGAGCAGCGTTGGATTCTCCATCGGTTAGGTCTGTCTTTAGATCCATACCGGTGTTTGGCAGACCGAGAGCTTCAGCAAATAGCTCTTCGGTTATGAGGATGGCCTTCCCGTTGACGGATGCAGAGATCTTCCTCTTCGACAGCGTCGCCGTCGCCAAGAACTCCGTCACCGCCGCCGGATGGATGATGAACGGACCAGAAAGAAAATTTTCCAACCCAGATTCCCGTAGAAGTTGAAGAGCAGCTTTGTTCTTATCGTCAGCATGCTCGTCAATGTCTGCGAAATCTACTTGTAACATCCATTGAAATGGAGCCTTGCTTAGATCCATGATGATTTTGGAAAGAACGATGAAGATCGGAAAGATGAAGGTTTGAGGATTTGAAGATTCTGTAGAGAGAGAAAGCATAAGTGTTGAATGGATTGATATGAACTTATATATGTGGCGGTTCCAGGCGGTTTTGAAGATGAACCGTCGATTTGATGTTTTTGGCGCCAATTTTCCCTCCAAAAGTTACTGCCGTAACTTTCGGCGGTAAAAGCGGGATTTCACTGGGCGGTAAATTTTGAGAGGTAAAACTGTGGGCGGTTTGAATTTTCAAACTTTCATTTTTGCTCGAAGGTCCGGTTTTACTTGACAACTTGCTAACCGGAAGTTTAGGTTAACTTTAATATTTTGTATGAGTTTTTAGAAAACCGGAAGGAATACTATGAATGAAAACCGGAGATTTTGAGAATTAGAATATTTCATTAATATAAGGAAAATGGTTAACATTTGGGGCGGTTCTGGTCGTACAGCAAAATGACCAGAAACCGGAAAAGGAAAAAGAAAGAAAAAGAACTAGTCTTCTGTGAACCATCCTCCTTCCATCCTCCTTTCATACCACTTTCCAATGTTGTTTTGAGGAAACCGTTCCTCAATTCTTGTTAACCACTTGTATATCATGTCTATGGTGATGGTGTTGGATGGTCCAACCGGAACACCGGTTCCAAGGTTGCGACGCTTGGACATGAGAAACCGGGTGATTTGAGGAGCGTAGCTGATCTTCCCTCTTTTACCGGTCATAAGCTGCTTCAACTTGTTGAAAAGGTAGGATGCCCAGTTGATGGCGGAGTTGCGGATGATGGCTATCATAATGTCGAATGCCTCCCGGCTGTAGTTCTGGTTGGGCATTCGGTCTATGATAGACCTTTGGACCAGATCGTGAAAGAGCTGGTAGTGAGGAGCGAGATTTTCTTTCTTCCCAAAGTCCTTGATAGGAGTATAGGAAGAAGAGAAGATCTTGAAGAAGGTTTCCTTAGCCGGTAAGAACGGCGTTGGAAAATCAGAAAAACCTTCGGTCGGAAGGTGAAAGAAGGTGGCGAATTCCTCCTCGGTGAACTGGAGGAACTGACCGTCGATGATGGTGCGAATGCTGCCATCATCCAAGATGTGACCATTGTTGTAGAATTCACACACCTCCTCCACGAGTATGGTGTCTGAACCCTTTAGAAAGCCTTGCAACCCAGAATCTATGATATGCTGAAAAATGCAATCATAGTATGAGCTATCTTTGATATCTTCAAAGTCGATAATGAGAGTATTTCTTAGCTCGGCAGACATGGTGATGAGTAGTGAAGAAGATTTTGAGAGGGTTTTTGAGCTTTCGAGTTTTTAGAGAGAAGGATGCTTGGAGGCGTGTTTTGAAAATGAATAACATCATCCCCTTTTATAGCCTGGAATGAGAGCATTTAATGAGAGGATTTGAAAAATCTAGCCGTTTATGCTTAGTCATTAATGTTTTTGTGATTTTCCAAGAGAATAAAGACATGTCTTGTCTAATCAAGTCAGGCATGCTTTTTGATAATGAGAATTTGTGTTTCCAAGATATGATTTATTTTGATATGGCGCATTGAATGTTTTAGATTTTGACTTGAAAAGGAAAGAAATCTGATTCATTAATCCGAGGTACAAAACCGGTAGTACAACAAAATTACCGGTTTTGTGAAAAAGAAAATAAAAGAAGGAAGTGGGAACAGGTTAGATATTTGAAGACTCAGCCGCTTGAGCATTTGATGCCTCAGCCGCTTGAATTCTTCTGGCTTTGACAGCTTCCCACCGGTCGATCATCTCCTGTACTCTTTCCTTGGTGAGCACATGCCTTGGATGAAGAGTGACGAAGGGTCCGGAATGGATGTCCAGACTTGCACAGAAACCGCTCAGATGAGGAGCGTAGCCGGTTTTGTTGGAGAGAATCATCTTCTTCAGGTTACTGAAGATGATCCAGGACTAGTTAACCGGTGTCCCAACCGTTACGGCGATCATCATCTCGAAGACCCTTTGGGTGTAGTAGTAACTCTTCTCTCTGCACAATACAGATTTTCCCAGAATCTCGCAGAGAAGCTGGTACTTGTGAGAAAGTTGACTCTTAGCACCCCAGGGTTTAACCGGGATGTCAAATCCTGAGAACCGGCGACACATTTCTTCCATTGTCACCGGGGAGTATGTAAGATCGGTTACCCCTTCATTGGGCAAACCGCAATATACAGCGAAATCCGTCTCGCTGAATAGGAATTTCTGACCGTAGACCTGTGCAACGAGTATATCTCGATGCACCTCTTTCGCGGTCTGAAAGAGTTCTTCGACTACAAGGTAGTCGAGGATGAACCTGTTCTCAAGAAAACTTCTTAGCCCGCTCCTTTCAATGGCTAAGAACATTTCCTTGACCTCATGATCTTCATATTGGTAGATTGATTCAAAATCTTCCAATAGGATTTTCTTTGCTAATGAGTTGGTATTCATGTTTTTGAGAGAGAGAATTTTATCTCAAGAATGATACTTGTGAATAGTGAACTTGTGATATTTTGAGAAGGATTGAGGATGGTTTATATAGCCCGGGATTCGGCTGGCATTTAATGAGATTAAGCATGCTTGATGATGTCATCAGCTACTTAATAGACTTAACTTGTTGAAGTAACTATAGTTTATTTCCAAGGTAAATCTAATTATTACTAAGATAGCAATGATGAAAAATATCTATTGACAAGATGTGAGTCTCCCCTTCTTGATGATGGACACATGTCGTCATCTCGATTGTGGTAGACTTGTTTTTATTAATTACAGGCTTCATTTTTCAAGACATGCATGAAAACTCAGTCAGTCATCACAGGTTAACCGGAAAAGTTCATTTCATCAGACCAGAATGCATTTGTACTAAGCGGTTTTCCATGACCGGTTTTAGTAGGATATTTCCATTTGTGAAGAAAAGTTGATTAATGTCAACAGTTGTTCAACTTTGGATTTGACTTATCCACTTTATCCCGGTTATTTCAACCGTATAGTAAACATACATTTGATTCGAAATTATGAAGTGATCGGGCATAACCGGAGACTTCCTCCCGGTTAGCATATTTGACTTATTAATGGCCTATTTGAATATGGTTTGAGAAGCTTTAGCTTCTCCCTGAACACATATCCCGGTTTCTTACATGCATACATGATGATTATATCAATTGATTAAGATTAGTAAGACCCAAGATATTTCGAAAATGTGAAAACTTAGCTTCCTGTAGCGGTTTCGTGAAGATGTCCGCTACTTGTTGCTCGGTCGAAACGTATTCCAGCCGGATGTGTTTCTCCTGAACATGCTCCCGGATGAAATGGTGTCGAATGTCGATATGCTTTGTTCTTGAGTGCAACACCGGGTTGTATGTAATCGCTATGGCGCTGGTGTTGTCACAGAAAATTGGAGATTCTTTTGCTTCTATTCCGAAATCCCTTAGTTGCTGTTGGATCCAGAGGAGTTGTGCACAGCAGCTTCCAGCCGCTAGATACTCTGCCTCTGCGGTTGAGGTTGCAACGGATGTTTGTTTCTTGCTGCTCCAAGTGACTAACCGGTCACCCAAGAACTGACAGGTTCCACTTGTACTCTTTCTGTCGATTTTGCATCCCGCGTAATCGGCATCTGAATAGCTTATAAGGTTGAAGCTTGAATCTTTTGGGTACCAAAGTCCCACTTCTTGAGTTCCCTTCAGATATTTTAGAATTCTTTTGGCCGCCGTATAATGAGACTGCTTTGGGTTTGCTTGGAACCTCCCGCACACTCCAACCGCAAACAGAATATCA
>NW_025918920.1:0-22027 GCF_907164915.1 Impatiens glandulifera
TGATAAGACTCCGGATCTTGAGCAAGTAAAGCAAGTGGTGGTTGATACAATCATCTCTTGTCTTGGCAAATACAACATTGCAACCGATGAGAAGATTGCAACCGTTGAATCCAACTTGACAAACACTATCCGGGGATCCATTCAAACCGAAATTGCCAACACCGACCAAACATCGATCAAGTCAATGATAGATGAAACCGTGCAAACTTCAGTCAAGTCAATGATCGCAGAATCCGTCCAAACTGCAACCGCTTCTTTGATATACATGATGCAGACTATGGCCGCTCAGATTGAAGAGCTGTCCAAACTTCAAGTCAACAACACTCAAGCGCAAATCAATTCTGATGCCGAAACTGCAAAGAAACTTCAAGACGAAGAAAAGGAGAGGGAACGGTTAAGGAAGGAAACTGAAGAGAAAGATCTTGCGCTTGCCAAGCAATGCGATGAGGAAGAACAGGCCGCTCTACAAGAATCCACAGCGGCTCAACCCACGCACTCTATGAAGACAATAAATAAGAATAAATGGAAAGCGGTTGCGGCTGTAATGAAGCTGGCAGAACAAAGCGGTCTGGGAGAGATCCAACCGGTCGGACTAAACGAGGAACCTCTTGACGAACAAGAAGAAGAAGATCTCAAACAACTCAACCGGCGAAAGAAGAAAGCAGTCGAAACTTCAATCGCAACTCTAAGTATCAGACCGATCGTTGCTCAAACGCCTCGCCCACCAAGACCAGTAAGCGGCGGTTTCGGATTCGGCAAACAAACTCCCGGCATCTCAAGTGTATGGACCGGTTGGCAATTCGACACTGAACGAAGAGAAAGGGAATGGCAGGCAAGGGAAGAAGAAGAAAGGAGGCGGAAGGAGAAAGAAAATGAAAAGGGGGATCATCCAATCCTTAGTATATTTTCTCTCTTAAGAACAATTTGGTTGTGTTTGGCTTTATTTCAGAAACTCAGTCACTTTTATCATATTTTAAAGTACTTAGTTCACTAAAACATTATTTGAAAAATCAAAACAAGTTTTTGAAATTTTTCTTAATCATAAAAACATCAAATAGGGAGAAATTGTTAAACATATTTTTTTCAAATCGGCCATACATTACGAGTTTTGAATATTTATTTTAAATAATTAAAAAGGGAGAAATTGATAGAAAAATTAAGTAAGTTAATTTTCAAACCGGTCATACATTACGAGTTTTGAATATTTATTCTATATAATCAAAAAGGGAGAAATTAATAGAAAATTAAGTAAGTTAATTTTCAAACCGACCGCACATTACAATTTTTGAATATTATTCTAAATAATCAAAAAGGGAGAAATTGATAGAAAAATTAAGTAAAGTTAATTTTTGGAAGCGGCCAGAAAAACTAAACAACTATTAACTTCTATGTGTAGGAACAGATCGAATTGCACAAACCGGCTGGAGCCTCATAAACTGGCTGAAGAACACTCCATAGAAATCTAGTTCCAAGTGATCAAGTCAAGATCAAGAGGAACCGGTTTTAACATTCTCAAGAGACCGGCTAGCAAAGACAAAGTCTACATTCTAGCCGGACTATACTGTGTAAGAATCAACCGGAAACTAAAATCTACTGAGATGACGTAATATGACGAAATAGACGTGTCTCGAAGAGATAAACGAAGATAAGATCCGATCAGAAGCATGCGAGAAAAACAATGATGATTTACTGATCCGACTTCGACAGCCGGAAGGTGCATGCCTGACACGTGTTCGAAACTACAAACCGGTTACGTCATCTTTTACTGAGGAGTGTTTGCATGCTTGCCAAGTGTTGAGGAAGGTGAAACGTGCAAGCAACCTCTCTGCACCGGCGTGACTATGGATTAACCAATCCCACGGTGAGAGAAGAAAGTGACCGTTGGAACGATCTTCACTATAAAAGGAAGACGAAGCGACCTCATTAATGACAAGTTACGAAAATCTTAGAGAGATAAAGAAATCTCACGCGCGATCCAAAACGGTTGTGTCATTTACCGAGAGCTATTATTGTTGTGTTGTGTTATTGTATTACATCAAGAGTGAGTTGGTGTAACTGGCGAGTAGCAAGTTAGGCTCGACCGGCTGTGTAATTGTTGTAACATTGAAAGTTAGTGGAGATCCTTCTCATAACCTGAGAAGAAGGGGTGACGTAGGAGGGTTTGCTCCGAACATCCATAAAAATCTTGTCTTGTGTAATTTCTTTTATATTCCGGCTTACTTACTTAACCTAACCACAAACCAAAATAATCTTACTCCTTAAATCAAAAACCGGTTCATACACTCCATGTAACCGACTCCTTATTAATCTCATCAAAACTAAGTCTTATACGTTGCTTCAGACTGAAACAGACATTTCCGCCCTTGAACCCAGTTCAAGAGTTTGTGACAGTTTGCGAAGTGTTGAGAACGGTTATAGTCTCTAACCGGACTATCACTAAAGTGTTGTGTGTTGTTGTAAGTGGCCCCCCTTCCTGAAACCGGAAACACCCTGGTCTTCCAAGGGCGTCCCCGATCCTAACAATTAACATATACTATATTTTATTGTTTTATGTTAGGTTAGATTTATATTAATAACTAATAGTCATCTCAACACATTATATATCATTTTGAGACATGTTTTCTCATTTTGGGATATTCTAAGAAAATTTTAAAAAAATCGATTATTACATTTATAATCAAAACGTTTTTAGAGTTTAAAAAATAATCTTATAGTATTTAAAATTACTATGAGTATTGTTAATATATTTCATTATATTTCGTGAGATTTTATGTCAAATTTCATTTGTTTTATATATTTCATTCGAATTAATCGAAAATAAATTTGGTTTTGTAATATAAAAGCCATCACAATCTAATCGAAATTATTACAAATCTTATTCGATTAACATATACTATATTTTATTGTTTTATGTTAGGTTAGAGTTATATTATTAACTAATAGTCATCTCAACACATTATATATCATTTTGATACATGTTTTCTCATTTTGGGATATTCTAACAAAATCTAAAAAAATCGGTTATTATATTTATAATCAGAACGTTTTAAGAGTTTAAAAAATAATCTTCTTGTATTTAAAATTACTATGAGTATTCTTAATATATTTCATTATGTTTCGTGAGATTTTATGTAAACTTTAATTTATTTTATATATTTCATTCAAATTAATCGAAAATAAATTTCATTTTGTAATATAAAAGCAATCACAATCTAATCGAAATTATTACAACTCTTATTCGAATAACATATACTATATTTTTATTGTTTTATGTTAGGTTAGAGTTGTATTAATAACTAATATACATCTCAACACATTATATATCATTTTGAGACATGTTTTCTCGTTTTGGGATATTCTAAGAAAATCTAAGAAAATCGGGTAATTATATTTATAATTATAACTTTTTAAGAGTGTAAAAATAATCTCATCGTATTTTAAATTAATATGAGTTTTCTTAATATATTTCGTGAGATTTTATGTCAACTTTCATTTATTTTATATATTTCATTCAAATTAATCAAAAATAAATTTGGTTTTGTAATATAAAAGCATCAC
The DNA here is from genome assembly GCF_907164915.1 of Impatiens glandulifera. Classification (NCBI taxonomy): domain Eukaryota; kingdom Viridiplantae; phylum Streptophyta; class Magnoliopsida; order Ericales; family Balsaminaceae; genus Impatiens; species Impatiens glandulifera. Next base: position 3,559 of record NW_025918920.1, read on the forward strand.
AATCTAATCGAAATTATTACAAATCTTATTCGAATAACATATACTATATTTTATTGTTTTATGTTAGGTTAGATTTATATTAATAACTAATAGTCATCTCAACACATTATATATCATTTTGAGATATGTTTTCTCATTTTAGGATATTCTAAGAAAATCTAAGAAAATCGAGTAATTATATTTATAAATAGAACTTTTTAAGAGTTTAAAAATTAAATTCATCGTATTTTAAATTACTATGAGTAATCTTAATATATTTCATGATATTTCGTCAGATTTTATGTAAACTTTCATTTATTTTATATATTTCATTCAAATTATTCGAAAATAAATTTGGTTTTGCAATATAAAAGCCATCACAATTAAATCGAAATTATTACAAATCTTATTCGAATAACATATACTATATTTTATTGTTTTATGTTAGGTTAGAGTTATATTAATAACTAATAGTCGTCTCAACACAATATATATCATTTTGAGACATGTTTTCTCATTTTGGGATATTCTATGAAAATCTAAGAAAATTGGGTAATTATATTTATAATTAGAACTTTTTAAGAGTGTAAAAAATAATCTCATCGTATTTCAAATTACTATGAGTTTTCTTAATATATTTTGTGAGATTTTATGTCAAATTTCATTTATTTTATATATTTCATTCAAATTAATCGAAAATAAATTTGGTTTTGTAATATAAAAGCCATCACAATCTAATCGAAATTATTACAAATCTTATTCGATTAACATATACTATATTTTATTGTTTTATGTTAGGTTAGAGTTATATTAATAACTAATAGTCATCTGAACACATTATATATCATTTTGATACATGTTTTCTCATTTTGGGATATTCTAAAAAAATCTAAAAAAATCGGTTATTACATTAATAATAAGAACGTTTTAAGAGTTTAAAAAATAATCTTCTATTATTTAAAATTACTATGAGTATTCTTAATATATTTCATTATGTTTCGTGAGATTTTATGTAAACTTTAATTTATTTTATATATTTCATTCAAATTAATCGAAAATAAATTTCGTTTTGTAATATAAAAGCAATCACAATCTAATCGAAATTATTACAAATCTTATTCGAATAACATATACTATATTTTATTGTTTTATGTTAGGTTAGAGTTATATTAATAACTAATATTCATCTCAACACATTATATATCATTTTGAGACATGTTTTCTCATTTTGGGATATTCTAAGAAAATCGAGTAATTATATTTATAATTATAACTTTTTAAGAGTGTAAAAAATAATCTCATCGTATTTTAAATTAATTTGAGTTTTCTTAACATATTTAGTGAGATTTTATGTCAAATTCCATTTGTTTTATATATTTCATTCAAATTAATCGAAAATAAATTTGGTTTTGTAATATAAAAGCCAACACAATCTAATCGAAATTATTACAAATCTTATTCGATTAACATATACTATATTTTATTGTTTTATGTTTGCTTAGAGTTATGTTAATAACTAATAGTCATCTCAACACATTATATATGATTTTAAGACATGTTTTCTCATTTTGGGATATTCTAAAAAAATCTAAGAAAATTGGGTAATTATATTTATAATTAGAACTTTTTAAGAGTTAAAAAAATAATCTCATCGTATTTTAAATTACTATGAGTTTTCTTAATATATTTCGTGAAATTTTATGTAAACTTTAATTTATTTTATATATTTCATTCAAATTAATCGAAAATGAATTTCGTTTTGTAATATAAAATCAATCACAATCTAATCGAAATTATTACAAATCTTATTCGATTAACATATACTATATTTTATTATTTTATGTTAGGTTAGAGTTATATTAATAACTAATATTCATCTCAACACATTATATATCATTTTGAGACATGTTTTCTAATTTAGGAATATTCTAAGAAAATCTAAGAAAATCGAGTAATTATATTTATAATTAGAACCTTTTAAGAGTTTAAAAATTAAATTCATTGTATTTTAAATTACTATGAGTATTCTTAATATATTTCATGATATTTCGTGAGATTTTATGTAAACTTTCATTTATTTTATATATTTCATTCAAATTATTCGAAAATAAATTTGGTTTTGCAATATAAAAGCCATCACAATCTAATCGAAATTATTATAAATCTTATTTGAATAACATATACTATATTTTATTGTTTTATGTTAGGTTAGAGTTATATTAATAACTAATAGTCATATCAACACATTATATATAATTTTGAGACATATTTTCTCATTTTAGGATATTCTAAGAAAATCTAAGAAAATCGAGTAATTATATTTATAATTAGAACGTTTTAAGAGTTTAAAAATTAAATCGTATTTTAAATTACTATGAGTATTCTTATTATATTTCGTGAAATTTTATGTCAACTTTCATTTATTTTATATATTTCATTCAAATTAATCGAAAATAAATTTGGTTTTGTAATATAAAGCCATCACAATCTAATCGAAATTATTACAAATCTTATTCGATTAACATATACTATATTTTATTATTTTATGTTAGGTTAGAGTTATATTAATAACTAATAGTCATCTCAACACATTATATATCATTTTGAGACATGTTTTCTCATTTTGGGATATTCTAAGAAAATCTAAAAAATCGGTTATTATATTTATAATCAGAACGTTTTAAAATTACTTTTAGTATTCTTAATATACTTTATGATATTTCGTGAGATTTTATGTCAATTTACATTTATTTTATATATTTCATTCAAGTTAATCTAAAATAAATTTGGTTTTATAATATAAAAGCCATCACAATCTAATCGAAATTATTACAAACTTTATTAGATTATCATATACTATGTGTTATTATTTTAAGTTAGGTTAGAGTTATATTAAAAATTAATAGTCATCTATACACTAGTATATATCTTTTTGACAGATGTTTTCTCCTTTTGGGATATTCTAAGAAAATCTAAGAAAATCGGGTTATTATATTTATAATTAGAACTTTTAAATAGTTTAAAAAATAATTCCATCTTATTTTAAAGTACTATTAGTTTTCTTAATATATTTCATGAGATTTTATGTCAACTTTAATTTATTTTATATATTTTATTTAAGTTAATCGAAAATAAATTTGGTTTTGTAATATAAAAGCCATCACAATGTAATTGAAATTATTATAAATCTCATTCTATTAACATATACTATATTTTATTATTTTATGTTAAGTTAGAGTTATATTAATAACTAATAGTCATCTCAACACATTATATATCATTTTGAGACACATTTTCTAATATTGGGATATTCTAAAACATCTTAAAAAATTGGTAATTAAATATTTGATCAGAACTTTTTAAAAGTTTAAAAAATAATCTCATCTTATTTAAAATTACTATGAGTATTCTTAATATATTTCATGAAATTTAGTGAGATTTTATGTCAACTTTCATTTATTTTATATATTTCATTCAAGTTAATCTAAAATAAATTTGGTTTTGTAATATAAAAGTCATCTTAATCTAATCGAAATTATTACAAATCTTATTCGATTAACATATACTATATTTTATTATTTTATGTTAGGTTAGAGTTATATTAATAACTAATAGTCATCTCAACACATTATATATCATTTTGTGACATGTTTTCTCATTTTGGGATATTCTATGAAAATCTATAAAAATCGGTTATTACATTTATAATCAGAACGTTTTAAGAGTTTAAAAAATAATCTTATCGTATTTAAAATTTATATGAGTATTCTTAATATATTTCATTATATTTCGTGAGATTTTATGTAAACTTTAATTTATTTTATATATTTCATTCAAATTAATCGAAAATAAATTTTGTTTTTTTAATATAAAAGCAATCAAAATCTAATCGAAATTATTACAAATCTTATTCGATTAACATATACTATATTTTATTGTTTTATGTTAGGTTAGAGTTATATTAATAACTAATAGTCATCTCAACACATTATATATCATTTTGAGACATGTTTTCTCATTTTGGGATATTCTAAGAAAATCTAGGAAAATCGGGTAATTATATTTATAATCAGAACGTTTTAAGAGTTTAAAAAATAATCTCATCATATTTTAAATTACTATGAGTTTTCTTAATATATTTTGTGAGATTTTATGTCAACTTTCATTTATTTTATATATTTCATTCAAATTAATCGAAAATAAATTTTGTTTTGTAATATAAAATTCATCACAATCTAATCGAAATTATTACAAATCTTATTCGATTAACATATACTATATTTTATTGTTTTATATTAGGTTAGAGTTATATTAATAACTAATATTCATCTCAATACATTATATATCATTTTGAGACATGTTTTCTCATTTTGGGATATTCTAAAACAATCTAAGAAAATCGGGTAATTATATTTATAATCAGAACGTTTTAAGAGTTTAAAAAATAATCTCATCGTATTTTAAATTACTATGAGTTTTCTTAATATATTTAGTAAGATTTTATGTCAACTTTAATTTATTTTATATATTTTATTCAAGTTATTCGAAAATAAATTTGGTTTTGTAATATAAAATCCATCTCAATCTAATCGAAATAATTATAAATCTTATTCGATTAACATATACTATATTTTATTATTTTATGTTAGGTTAGAGTTATATTAATAACTAATAGTCATCTCAACACATTATATATCATTTTGAGACATGTTTTTCTCATTTTGGGATATTCTAAGAAAATCTAAAAAATCGGTTATTATATTTATAATCAGAACGTTTTAAGAGTTTAAAAAATAATCTCATCGTATTTAAAATTACTATGAGTATTCTTAATATATTTCGTGAGATTTTATGTCAACTTTCATTTATTTTATATATTTCATTCAAGTTAATCGAAAATAAATTTGGTTTTGTAATATAAAAGTCATCACAATCTAATCGAAATTATTACAAATCTTATTCGATTAACATATACTATATTTTATTATTTTATGTTAGGTTAGAGTTATATTAATAATTAATATTCATCTCAACACATTATATATCATTTTGAGACATGTTTTCTAATTTTGGAATATTCTAAGAAAATCTAAGAAAATCGGGTAATTATATTTATAATTAGAACTTTTTAAGAGTGTAAAAAATAATCTCATCGTATTTTAAATTACTATGAGTTTTCTTAATATATTTCGTGAGATTTTATGTCAACTTTCATTTATTTTATATATTTCATTCAAATTAATCGAAAATAAATTTGGTTTTGTAATATAAAAGCATCACAATCTAATCGAAATTATTACAAATCTTATTCGATTAACATATACTATATTTTATTGTTTTATGTTAGGTTAGAGTTATATTAATAACTAATAGTCATCTCAACACATTATATATCATTTTGAGACATGTTTTCTCATTTTGGGATATTCTAAGAAAATCTAAAAAAATCGGTTATTACATTTATAATCAGAACGTTTTAAGAGTTTAAAAAATAATCTTATAGTATTTAAAATTACTATGAGTATTGTTAATATATTTCATTATATTTCGTGAGATTTTATGTAAACTTTAATTTATTTTATATATTTCATTCAAATTAATCCAAAATAAATTTCGTTTTGTAATATAAAAGCAATCACAATCTAATCGAAATTATTACAAATCTTATTCGATTAACATATACTATATTTTATTATTTTATGTTAGGTTAGAGTTATATTAATAACTAATATTCATCTCAACACATTATATATCATTTTGAGACATGTTTACTAATTTTGAATATTCTAAGAAAATCTAAGAAAATCGGGTAATTATATTTATAATTAGAACTTTTTAAGAGTTTAAAAAATAATCTCATCGTATTTTAAATTACTATGAGTTTTCTTAATATATTTCGTGAGATTTTATGTCAACTTTCATTTATTTTATATATTTCATTCAAATTAATTGAAAATAAATTTGGTTTTGTAATATAAAAGCAATCACAATCTAATCGAAATTATTACAAATCTTATTCGATTAACATATACTATATTTTATTATTTTATGTTAGGTTAGAGTTATATTAATAACTAATATTCATCTCAACACATTATATATCATTTTGAGACATGTTTTCTCATTTTGGGATATTCTAAGAAAATCTAAGAAAATCGGGTAATTATATTTATAATTAGAACTTTTAAGAGTTTAAAAAATAATCTCATCGTATTTTAAATTACTATGAGTTTTCTTAATATATTTCGTGAGATTTTATGTCAACTTTCATTTATTTTATATATTTCATTCAAATTAATCGAAAATAAATTTGGTTTTGTAATATAAAAGCCATCACAATCTAATCGAAATTATTACAAATCTTATTCGATTAACATATACTATATTTTATTATTTTATGTTAGGTTAGAGTTATATTAATAACTAATAGTCATCTCAACACATTATATATCATTTTGAGACATGTTTTCTCATTTTGGGATATTCTAAGAAAATCTAAGAAAATCGGGTAATTATATTTATAATTAGAATTTTTAAGAGTTTAAAAAATAATCTCATCGTATTTTAAATTACTATGAGTTTTCTTAATATATTTCGTGAGATTTTATGTCAACTTTCATTTATTTTATATATTTCATTCAAATTAATCGAAAATAAATTTGGTTTTGTAATATAAAAGCCATCACAATCTAATCGAAATTATTACAAATCTTATTCGATTAACATATACTATATTTTATTATTTTATGTTAGGTTAGAGTTATATTAATAACTAATAGTCATCTCAACACATTATATATCATTTTGAGACATGTTTTCTCATTTTGGGATATTCTAAGAAAATATTAAAAAATCGGTTATTATATTTATAATTAGAACTTTTTAAGAGTTTAAAAAATAATCTCATCGTATTTTAAATTACTATGAGTTTTCTTAATATATTTCATGAGATTTTATGACAACTTTAATTTATTTTATATATTTCATTCAAATTAATCGAAAATAAATTTAGTTTTGTAATATAAAAGCATCACAATCTAATCGAAATTATTACAAATCTTATTCGAATAACATATACTATATTTTATTGTTTTATGTTAGGTTAGAGTTATATTAATAACTAATAGTCATCTCAACACATTATGGATACAATTAGCTGGCTTGTCAAACTTGTGATCCATTTTTTAAAAACATTTTTTTTGATCGACTAGTTTGAAAATTTTGGGATGCTCTTTAAAAAATTTTATTTTGAAAATATGAGGGGAATTAATTTTAATGTTTGAAAATTGTAAGTTTAAAATGAGGCTTTATAGACAACTCCATGTCTTACCATCCCATCGAATCTGAGAGAAATTGAGAGTTTTTTTTAATGGGATGTATGTCATAGGCCTACTTTAACTTTTTTTCAATTTTAATTAATCCTCACTACTAGAGAGTCGCCACCTAATTTCAAAAATTATGAAATTAAAAGAAGTGAGTTCGGCGTTTGGTTACGTGTGGGAAAGAGTTTTTTAGACGCTATGTCTTACAACGCTTCTATGTTCCATACTAATTGATTACGCTTTACTTTTTAGATTATTCCATTTATAACATTTAGAGGGTTTGCATGAGAAAAAAATGAAGGAAATAGACAAAGACAACTTAAGAAAAAGGGCATAGATTAATCAACATTTAATTCTCTTAAGTCTAGATTGATTTTTCAGAATATTATGAAAGTGAATTAAAAATTATTTTGGAGGCACTATTATTTTTATTTTTTTTATTTTATAAAAAATATAATTCAAAAGAACTCATAAAAGAAAAAAACATAAGTCTAAGTTAGTGTTATGTTCAATTTTAGTTAAAGTGTTTAATTAATTTTTTTTTTTAAAAAATAAATAAAATTATTTCTAACATAGGATCAAGCAAGCCACAAACTATAACTAAGAAAAAAATTTCAACAAAAATAAACCTAAATCTAAAATGCAGAAAAAAAATTAATAAAAAATTAAATAAATAAATAAAACCTGAAGAATGCAGCATGCGTCGCTTGGGAAGCGTCAGAAATCTGATTTATTAGCTGCAGCAGAAAAAGCGTCGTCTGGAAAGCGACGTGACCTTTTATGAAGCACTGGAAGGGTGAAGAACAAGCGTCGCTATGAAGAATAACTTGTCGTTTTTTTCCGTTTTTTTACCTAATCCTAGCTAAAGACTTATTTGGTGATCCAAATGGATCCCAATTAACATGAAACTTTTCAGAAATATTGTTATAATATAATTAAACTTTAATATAAATAGAAAACCTTAGATCTAATTATTCAAAAAAATAAACTATACAAAATGAGGCAGATTTTACATTTTTTTGTAGTGTTCTTGGAAACCTTTTCTGCTTTTTTTTGTTTTTATTTTCATTTATTTACATGTTATTTCTATTCTACCTATTTACATGATTAAGGTACATAAAATAAAACCTAAACACCAATCAAACCAATAAATTTAAAGGAAATCATGCATAATATAAAGTACAAAGAAAGTAAAAATTCAAATAAAAACAAAATTCAAACTCAAATTTAAAGAAACAAAAGAAAGGAAAAAGAGCTTACAAAGGGGTTGCTCTTTAGATCCTTACAAAAAATGAAAACCTTAAACAAGAGACTTGTGACTCAACAAATCAAGTTGGTGCTCTTGCTTAGGTATTTTTTTTGAAAAGTGGGCAGATTCTTTTTTTTTTAGAGAAAGAAAGACAGCCTACGGCACGAGAGAATGAAAAAAGAAAGGCAAAAGAATGAGAAGGTCGAAGGTGCTTTTCTAGGGTGTTAAGAGGGGTATTTATAGGCAAAGATATAAAACCCTAGGTCCCAAAGGCCCATTTAACACATTTGACCGTTGGAAAGAAAAACTATTTTAAACATTTATAAATGTTTAAAATAATGTACCAATCTCAACTTGACATGTCACTCAATGTCAAGTTTTCATCCATTGGGATTTAAGTTTTTTTAATAATGATATAATACTTGGTCATTTTAATTTGGTAAATAAAAATGAACCAAGACTTCACGCTTCTCTTCAACACACAACTGAATTATTCTTCATTTGGCAAGTTCTTCCTTTATTTTAGCAACCTCTTTTTTTTTCTTTCTTTGACATAGGTTTCTTCTCACGATTGTGTAGACACCGTTATCTTTTTATTTTTGCACGTTATCCCCTTTACACACCCCTTCATCCTAAAAAAAATATTTTGTTAAAAACACAAATAAACAATTTTTTTTAATTATTCATATTTCTAAGGATAGATAGATCGTGATTCCGCATTTCGTTGAGTTTGGTTTTTCAAGTTTCTGCTGGAGTTTCAATTGACTTGGGTTGTGGAGATTTCTTAAGTGTCTGTTGGAATTGCAATTGACTTAAGTTTTGGGGATTTCTTAAGTGTCTGTTGGAGTGATAATTGAATTAAACTAGGGAGGTTTGTTAGAAAATAATTGTTAGAACTTATGAAAAGTTTAATGAATAGATAAATGAAGTTCAAATAAATATGTTAAACCGATAAGTCATATCAAGTATATTAATTGGCTTAAATATAACAAGAAGTTGTTGTCACACAGGTGACCAAGGATCAAATCTCACTGACTGCAAATAATATTTAAAGTTTTGCTATTTCAGGGAAATTGAGCAAAATCCGTTCGGTTGGAAATATATATACCGTTCGGTTGTTTGACTTCAGTTTGAAGTAAAAGCTCGATCAACCGGTTCGGCCAAGAAGCTCAGTCAGTCGGTTGGTCAACCGGAGTTCAATCAGCTGGTTGGTCAACCGGAGTTCAGTTAGGAGATCGGTCAAACATGCATTTAATGAAAGAAGGCTCCGGTCCGGATCGGTCAACCGGCACTTAATGAAGCATGGCCGGTCATAAATAAGTTCAGGTTTATTAAATGTTCCGGTTGATTAAATGCAGCCGCTCCGGTCATAAATGCTCCAGTTATTAAATGAGTCACTCCGGTAATTAATTGCCCTCAGCTCTGGCTAATAAATACCTTCAGCATTCTCAGGTTTGAGATGAAATTCGGACTAGTTCAACCTTTGTATAGAAATCCGGAACGGTTCAAGTTCAAGACCGGTTGAGTTGCAACGGGCAAATTATTCAAAAGATATGAATATCTTGAAGATAACGTGTTAAGACAAACAAAATAGTCCTTGGGAATATGTAAGAGAAGAAACAGGCATGGGGCAAGATAATTATTACAATATTCCTTGGGAATATATAAGAGAAGAAACCAGGCATGGGGCAGGATAATGATTACAATATTCCTTGGGAATATGTAAGAGAGAAAAACGACTGGCTTATGCATGTCTTCCATTTGTCCAAACCGGCTTATGCATGTCTGCCATGTGTCCAAACCATCTTATGCATGTCTGCCATGTGTCCAAACCGGTTTATGCATGTCTGCCATGTGTCAACCGGCACGACTTCTAGTGACCAATCTCCTGGAGAGAGAAAAGATTACCGTTGTCATCTTTTCACTATAAAAGGAAACTGAATCATTTCAAGAAAACCCAGACTCTCGCGCGAACACGAAAATAACGGGTTCTAAAATATCAAGAGAGAGAAAGAAATCTCATGTGCGAACCTAGATAGCGAATTTCATTTACCGAAAGCATTGTTGTTATATTATGATATTTGTATTACATCAAGAGTGAAGTTGTGTAACCGGCGAGTCGCGAGTTAGGCTCGTCTGACATTGTGTGAGTGTTGTAACCTTCAAAGTTAGTGGAGATCCTTCTCATAATCTGAGAAGAAGTGGTGACGTAGGAGGGTTTGCTCCGAACATCCATTAAAATTCTTGTCTCGTGACTTTTTATTTTTTTCCTGCTTACTCACTTAAAACCGAACAAATACTAACCGAAATATAAACCTATTCCTTAATCATAATCGGTCTATTCATACTCCTTAAACCGATTCCTCATAAACATCATTCAAGTCGTGTGTGTTGCTTTAAGCTGAAATAGATATTTCCGCCATTGAACTCGGTTCAAGAGTCTGTGACAGCTTGCGTAGTGTTGAGAACGGTTGTAGTCTCTAACCGGACTATCACCAATCAGAGCGTGTGTTGTGTTTTGTAAGCGGTTACCCTTCCAAAACCGGAACCCCGGTCCTCCAAGGGCGATCCCGATCCTAACAAGGTTGTTTAAGTATCTACTGATGTTTAAGTATCTACTTAAGATGAAAATATTTTAAGATCCTAAGCTGCTGGAGAATAAAGTGTTTTAGCCATGTGTTATGCGTTATATTTATTCATTTAAGCTAACTCTTTGAGGATCTTTCAATCATTTCATTTTCATAAAATACCCCTAGTATCGACACATGGGTTTGATTTTTGAAAATGTTTAGGACAAGCTACCTACGTATCTCATAGCTAGGGGAATTCAGGTCCAAAGTAGTTCCATGCATGTTGGTTGTGAAAAATGTTTGTGTGTGTGTGATAGGATCGGCGTAATCGATAGAGACAGGGGTCTGGCTCACGATTTGATAGAAATCCTGTTAGGGATTTAAATTACTTTCTATTCCTCACAAACCCTTGCAAATTCTTGAACGATTCATGTGCGGAAACGTTTTCTCAGGTTTGAAGCTAGGAACCAATGAATTAGAAGATGATAGAATGTAAATGACATAGCAGTTTGTTTATGGATGTTCGCAGCAAAACTCTACTACGTCACCCCTTCTTCCAACCACTGGAAGGATTCACTATAATTTTCTTAGAATCAAATACAATTGCACGACTAACTCACTATTGAACAGAACAGACTCTATTCAACTTACAGTATATTGAAGAATATCACTCATCTAGACAATACTTTGATACTATCTCTATCTTGATAAACACATAGTAAAAACAAGAAAGCAAATCATTCGTGTTCAGTAATTGTTAGATCGATATCTCTCTAAGATTCCAGTAGTTATTCCGTTGTCCTTAAAGATCTTTAAATAGAGAGCAGGTACCAACGGTCGAATCTTCTATAATGATTCCACTTTCATTAGAACGCCTCCAAAGCACACAACAGACTTTAAGCACCAGGATCGTGGCCGTACCAATCTGGTAATGTGCCAAATATACTTCTAGGATATTCCTACAAGAAACAAGTAGTGGGAAGAATATTTTATTAAGTGGCATTAGATGATTGGTTGCAACTGGCTATTGTACTGATCTGACCTATAAAGTGGAGCAGGAGTAACATACAACTAGTTGATCGTGAGTAGACGGATGCTAGTTTCAATCAACTGTTTAAGCATGGCATTAGACGTTTTTCAATTAGATGCCCACGTCTAATAGCAGGATCTATTAGACCACCTGGTCTAATGGGATTAAACGACACTTGTAATTACGCATCCCTTCAGACAAATCTGAAGGAGTTAGACTACACGTCTAACTTTTATCTGTTAGATGGAACGTCTAACTATGGTTCCCTTCAGACTAATCTGAAGGAGTTAGACTGCACGTCTAACTCTCATCTGTTAGACGACACATCTAACTACCGTTCTCTTCAGACTAATCTAAAGGAGTTAGACTGCACGTCTAACTCTTATTTGTTAGACGACACATCTAACTACGATTCCCTTCGGACTAATCTTTAGGAGTTAGACTGCACGTCTAACTCTCATTTGTTTGACGGCACGTCTAACTACGTTTGTTAGACTACACGTCTAACTACGTATTTGTTAAAATGCATGTCTAACTACGTCTGTTAGACTACAAGTCTAACTACGTCTGTTAGACTGCACGTCTAACTACGTATCCGTTAGACTACACGTCTAACTACGTCTATTAGACTGTACATCTAACTACATATCTATTAGACTGCACGTCTAACTACGTCTGTTAGACTGCACGTCTAACTACGTATCTGTTAGACTGCACGTCTAACTACGTATCTGTTAAACTGCACGTCTGACTATGTATCCATTAAACTGCACGTCTAACTACGTCTGTTAGACTACACGTCTAACTACTTATCTGTTAGATTGCACGTCTAACTACGAATCCGTTAGATTGCACGTCTAACTACGTCTATTAGACACGTGTCTAACTACGTATTTGTTAGATTGCACGTCTAACTATGTTAAATAAAATTGACCGGTTAATAAGAACTTAACAAAACAAACTTATTGTGCAGGACTGGTCAAGAACTCCAACCGGTCAAGAACTCCAACATGTCAAGAACTCCAACCGGTGAAGAACTCCAACCTGTCAAGGACTCCAACCGGTCAAGAACTCCAACCTGTCAAGAACTCCAACCGGTCAAGAACTCCAACCTGTCAAGGAATCAAGCTGGCTAGGAGAAGCAATGACAAATCTAAAACCTGAAGCTATCATGTTGAACTAAACAACCTGTCAACATACCTGAAGCTATCTGGTTGAACTGAACAACCTGTCAACATACCTGAAGCTATCCGGTTGAACTGAACAACCTGTCAACATACCTGAAGCTATCCGGTTGAACTGAACAACCTGTCAACATACCTGAAGCTATCCGGTTGAACTGAACAACCTATCAACATACCTGAAGCTATCCGGTGAACTGAACAACCTGTCAACATACCTGAAGCTATCCGGTTGAACTGAACAACCTGTCAACATACCGAAGCTATCCGGTTGAACTGAACAACCTGTCAAAATACCTGAAGCTATCCGGTTGATCTGAACAACTTGTCAACATACCTGAAGCTATCCGGTTGAACTGAACAACCTGTCAACATACCTGAAGCTATCCGGTTGAACTGAACAACCTATCAACATACTTGAAGCTATCCGGTTGAACTAGACAACCTGCAAATATACTTGAAGCTATCCGTTTGAATAGAACAACATGAACGACAAAGATATCAAACCGGCCAGAAGAGACAAATCTAGAACCGAAAGATGTCCAGTTGAATTGAACAATTGGCTAACCTGTCAAGCCGAAATGAAGTATTCAACCTAAAACCGACGAGGAGACTACTTAAAGAAAGAAGTCAAGATTATCAAACTAAGTACAATCTACAAATTGGTGCAAACGAACACTTTGAGTATCTGCGGAAGATGATATCAAAGGATCAGACTGTGACATTGCCATATCCATAAAAGTCTGATGATACTCTGAAGGCTGCAGAAGATTACCTGAAGAAACAGTTACTATTTTGGTAAAAGTCAAAGGTGCAGTTCTCCAGATGCAGGTAACTGGTCAACCGGAAGTTGCCATATTAAGTAAAAGACAAATGAAGTTGGTCTTCTCCATGCGTTGGAAGCTTAATCCGTAATTAATTCCTCTGCTCAACCAATCAGATTCAAGAATTACTCTGAAGGTATCCGTTGAAGAAATGTGACCGTTGACACATTTCACCTATAAAAGGAGAAGCCGAAGAATCAAGAAAAGACACAGACAAGAGAAAGAACAAGTGAAAAAAGCCCTTATCTCTCTAAGATTTAAAGCTTGAGTGTGTGAAGTATATTATAATTTCTATAAGAATTGTAAGAGTGATTATCGAGCAGTAAATAAGACTCGATCGTGCATTGAGTTTGTGTATTCCTTAGTGAATATCCTTCTCGCGGTTTCGAGAAGAAGGGTGACGTAGGAGTGTTATCTCCGAACATCCATAAAAACCTGTCTTGTGCTTTACTTTCTCCACTATTCCAACCGCTTCACTAATCCCTAACCTACATTCTCCAAACCGCATCTCTATTCATTATGTGTGTGTGTTGCTTCAACCTGAAACAAACCACTTCCGCACTTGAACTCGGTTCAAGGGTTTGTGACAGTTTGTGTAGTATTGAACCCCGGTGTTAATCTCTAACCGGATTAAACACCAACCGTTGAGTGTTGTTAGAAAGTGTAAACCGGCCATACCCTGGTTCCCCACCCCCGATCTAGATCCTAACAAACTACGTATTCGTTTGACTGCACGTCTAACTACGTCTGTTAGACTACGCGTCTAACTACGTCTATTAGACTGCACGTCTAACTACCTATCTGTTAGACTGCACGTCTAACTCAATGCATCTAATGGTCCATCAGTCTAATGAACCTCATTCAGACTTAGTCTAATATAACATGTTTTCGATACACCTGCAGTAAAAACGATTAGACAGCTTAGATTAGGTTTTATATTAACACATCATCAAAATTCCATTAGTTAAAATACTTTGAGTCTTAGTCAAAATAATTTGACCCAAAAATTTCCCCCTTTTTAATGATGATGTTAAAACTTTGCATAGATAAAAGTTTATATGAATAATGCAGTAGATAGCAACAGACTATTCATATATCAAAATCAGATAAAAGCATAATCAGGAATGTTTTTCAACAGAAAATACAAAAACATCTTTCAAAAATAACAACCCTTAAACATCAAAAGATCAAAACAATATCAAAAGATTCCTCCTTCCCCTAAGTTTAAGGCTAATCTTTTTCCCTTTTCTCCTTTCTTCCTTCCTCCTTTTTAACATCATCTGGGAAGAGAATCTAAAGTAGACTCTAGGGCTAAAGTTAGAGCTGAGTTTAGCTCATCCCTGTTTCTCTTCTTCGATCTGAGCCTATTCACCCTAAGAACATAGTCGACAACCTTCTGGTTGTTCAATAATTTTTAAAAGGAGGCATGTAACCCATGACCATGTTCATCAAGAAGACAACAAAGGAATGCGCAAAGAGGAGCGTCATAGCCAAAGATCTTCTTCCGGGAGCAGATTATTCTAACTAGGTTGTTGAAGAGGAATTTCGACCAGTTGATGGCTACACCCCTTGTGATGGCCACCATTATTTCAAAGACCTTCGTACAGTAGATTTAGGAGGAGTCTTTTGCAAGGAGATATTTGGAGATAATGTCGTTGAGTAGGGAATACTCAACTTTCAAGTAGTTACTCTTCCCATGATACTCAACAGGAAGAGTTTCCTCTTCGAAGGTTTGATCTGAAAAGACATGCATCATTTCAAACAGAATCTCATTTGAGGAAGAAGGAAACTCATGGATTCCTTCAGTTGGGAGTCTGAAGAACAAGCCGAATGTTTCTTCAGTGAAGCAGATGTCTTTGCCAAGAATATTTACACGAATGTATTTACTATGCTAAAAGCTAGCAGTTTAGAAGAACTAACGAACAGCTTGTTCGTGATAAATGCAGTGATGATGAAGGAACTTCTTCAACCCAGAAGCTTTCAATGATTTAAACATTTGAACCATTCCAGGTATCGTCAGAGTAGAAACAGATTTGAAATCTACTTGCAGGGATTTTGGAGAGTAATGAGTTATTTTGCAAGATGAACACAAGAATTTGACGATTCGAATTCTAGAGAGAGAGACATGGATTTAGGAGTACTCAACTATTTGAGTGACACCATTCATTAAATATTAGAGAGCTAACGTGTAATAATTAATATTTAATGATTATACCAACCGTCAAAATTTCAGAAACCTATTCCCAAGGGACACAACTATCAATTAATATTAATCATGAAACTGCACAGTTAATATTAGACGTATATAAGAAAGTCATCAGAAATTTTAATCACTTTTAAAAAATTGAGAGACACGTGTCTTCAATCTATTTGAGAAGTGAGTGATTTATTTTTGGCGGGAAAACTGTACATAGACATATGCATTTGCATATGACAGTTGTCCCGATAGCTAGAAGATGAAAAGTCTAAGTACACAAGTAGTTAGACGTTTAATCTACTTTTCACATTCTTCACTTCTAATTGAGAAATCCGTCTATTAGACGTTGTTGTCTAATCAAGTTTTTCTTATAAACGTCTAACGTCTATTAGACGTAGACATCTAATTACGTATAAACACCACGTGCTAGACGTGTGTTTGGTTAGACGTGAGTTTCCACATGCTCTTGTCATAAAAACGTCTAACGTCTATTAGACGTATGCGTCTAAGCGCGCAGGTTAATTATCCAAGACATGAGTTTCCGAAAGAAGATAAAAAACTACTTGAGTAGACGTACGTCTAAGTAGTTATGCTTCTTAAACTTCTAATCCATTTGACGTATTGAGACCTCTGTCTTCTTGTCTGTTCAGTTACGTTTTGAACAACAAGTTCCCCCTCAGTTTATGTACATAACAACATCAATCAAGATCAACAAGTCCTAAAATGTTTCTAAAGTGAGAAAACTTACTTCGGGTAGAGGCTTCGTGAAGATGTCTATAGTTTGTTGATCTGTAGGGATGCATTCAAGACGAATCTGCTTCTGATTGACATGCTCTCGGATAAAATGATTCCTGATTTTGATGTGTTTTGTCCGAGAGTGCAGAACTGGATTATAGGTGATTGCAATAGCACTTGTGTTGTCGCATTAAATTGGAGATTCTTTAGACTCAATCCTATAGTCCCTAAGCTGTTGTTGAACCCACAAGAAGTGAGAGAAACAACTGCCAACAGCAAGGTACTTTTCTTCAGTTGTAAACGTGGCAATCGACGTCTGCTTCTTGCTTAACCATGAGATAAGACGATTTCCAAGGAACTAGCAAGTTCCATTCGTGCTCTTTTTATCAATTTTGCACCATGCATAATCTGCATATGAGAAACTAGTTAAATTGAAACTGGAATCCTTCTGATACCATAGTCCCACATTTTGAGTTCCCTTTAAATACTTCAGAATGCGTTTAGCAGCAGTAAAGTGAGAAAGTTTAGGTTTAGCCTGGTCTACTGACAGTAACATAGAGCAATGACCCAATTAGACCTCTATAAGTTGTGACATCTACACTTTGACCACCATCATCTTTGTCAATTTACTAGAGGAGCACATTGGAGTGGCTGCAGTAGAGCAGTTCTCCATCCCAAACTTCTTTAGTAACTCTTTGGTATATTTGGCCTGATTGATGAAGGTTTCTTTCTCCAGTTGACGAGCATGAAGACCGAGGAAGAAAGTTAATTCTCCCATCATGCTCATTTCAAATCTTTCATGCATCAGATTAGCAAACTTCGCACACAATTTGGGGTTAGTTGATCCAAATATAATATCATCAACATATATTTGAACAAGTAGAATATGAGTGTCTTTAGTGAATTTAAATAATACTTTATCCACAGTTCCAATAACAAATCATAATCAAACAAAAATTCTGTCAAAGTGTCATACCAAGCTCTAAGAGCTTTCATTCAGACCATACAAAGCTTTGTTAAGTTTAAAAATATGATTTGGTAAAGTATGATCTACAAAACTAGGAAGTTACTCAACATAAACATCTTCATTTAATTTACCATTTAAAAATGCACTTTTCACATATATTTGAAAGACTTTAAAATTCTTAAATGATTGACACGCCAGGAAGATTCTAATTGCCTCAAGTCTTGCTACAGGTGCAAAAGACTCATCAAAGTCGATACCTTCCTCCTGTCTGTATCCTTGAGCAACTCAACGGACTTTGTTTCTAATAACCAAGCCATCTTCACTAAGCTTGTTTCTAAAGACCCATCTTGTTCCAATGAATGACTAATTAGTCGGTCAAGGAGTTAGATGCCACACTTTATTTCTCACAAATTGG
>NW_025918921.1:0-2388 GCF_907164915.1 Impatiens glandulifera
TTTCTAATTTATGTTGGTATATTTCTTGTGATTTTATTTTTTATTATCTTATTTTTTCTTTATTTAAATAATTTAATCTAAATTATGATTAGATATTTAATATAAAAGTTATCTCAACTAAATAGAATTATCGCAAAACTTATTCGAATATTATTACAATATAGTATAAATTTATGTTAGGTTGTATTTGTTTTTATTAAATAAAAGTCATCTCAATACAATATAAATCATTTTGTGACGAACTTTTTTATTTCGGATATTCTAAAAAAAATTGGTATTTTTTTTAATTAAAAATATAATCTTATATAGCATTTGAAATTACACCAATTTTTCTTAATAAAATTGAATATTTCGTTGATTTTATTTCAAATTTAATATTTTTTCATTTATTACATTCAATTTAATCTAAACTCAAATTAGATTTGTAATATAAAAGTTATGTCAGCAGTACGAATACTATTTATTATATTGTATTATTTTATGTTATGTTGTATTTATTTTTAATAAGTAAAAGTCATCTCAATACAATATAAATCATTTTATGACGATATTTTTTATTTTCGGATATTCTAAGAAAAACGGATACTTTAATTTAAAAAAATAGTTTTTTTTGGGTAAAAAAAAATAATCTTATTGTATTTGAAATTACACTGATTTTTCTTAATATATTTTGGTATATTTCTAATAATTTTATTTTATATATTATAATTTAAATTAATTTAATCTAAACTATGATTAGATTTGTAATATAAAAGTTATCTCAAATAAATAGAAATTATTGCAAACCTTATTCGAATATTATTACCATATTGTATAAATTTATGTAAGGTTGTATTTGTTTTTAATAAATAAAAGTCATCTTATTTGAAATTAAACGTATTTTTCTTCATATATTTTGGGATATTTCGTGTGATTTTATTTTATATTGTATTATTTTTCATTTATTTAAATTAATTTAATCTAAATGATGATTAGATTTGTAATTTCTAAGTTATTTAACCGAATAAAATTATCAAAAATCATATTCGAATACTATTTACTATATTGTATAATTTTATGTTATGTTGTATTTATTTTTAATAAATAAAAGTCATATCAATACAATATAAATCATTTTTTGACGAGCTTTATTAATTTCGGATATTCTAAGAAAACAAATAGTTTAATTTAAAATAAGAGTTTTTTGAGTTAATTTTTTTTTAACGTATTTTAAATTAAACGTATTTTTCTTAATTTATATTGGTATATTTCTTGTGATTTTATTTTATAGTATATTATTTTTTATTTATTTAAATTAATTAAATCTAAACTAAGATTAAATTTGTAATATAAAAGTTATCTCAACTAAATAGAATTATCGCAGAACTTATTCGAATATTATTACAATATTGTATAAATTTATGTTAGGTTGTATTTGTTTTTATTAAATAAAAGTCATCTCAATACAATATAAATCATTTTGTGACGACCTTTTTTATTTTTGGA
The DNA here is from genome assembly GCF_907164915.1 of Impatiens glandulifera. Taxonomy (NCBI): domain Eukaryota; kingdom Viridiplantae; phylum Streptophyta; class Magnoliopsida; order Ericales; family Balsaminaceae; genus Impatiens; species Impatiens glandulifera. Next base: position 1,486 of record NW_025918921.1, read on the forward strand.
TATTCTAAAAAAAATTGGTATTTATTTTTGATTAAAAATATAATCTTATAGCATTTTAAATTACACCAATTTTTCTTAATTAATTTTTGAATATTTCGTGTGATTTTATTTCAAATTTAATATTTTTCATTTATTACATTCAATTTAATCTAAACTCAAATTAGATTTGTAATATAAAAGTTATCTCAGCAGAACGAATACTATTTATTATATTGGATTATTTTATGTTATGTTGTATTTATTTTTAATAAGTAAAAGTCATTTCAATACAATATAAATCATTTTATGACGATATTTTTTATTTTCGGATATTCAAAGAAAAACGGATATTTTAATTTAAAAAATGAGTTTTTTGGGTTAAAAAATAATCTTATTGTATTTGAAATTACAGTGATTTTTCTTAATATAATTTGGTATTTTTCTAATAATTTTATTTTATATATTATTATTTTTCATTTATTTAAATTAATTTAATCTAAACTAGGATTAGATTTGTAATATAAAAGTTATCTCAACTAATAAATTATCTGCCAAACCTTATATTACCATCTTTGCAAACCTTATTATTACCAATATGTATAAATTTATGTTAGGTTGTATTTTTGTTTTTAATAAATAAAAGTCACATCTTCTTGGAAATTAAACGAATTTTTTCTAATATATTTTGGGGATTATTTCGTGTGATTTTTATTTTATATTGTCTTATTTTCCTTTATTTAAACTTAATTTAATCTAAATAAGATTAGAATTTGTATTTCTAAGTTATTCACCGAATAAAAATTTATATAAAACCCATATTCGCGAATACTATTTACCTAGATTGTTATAAGTTTATGTTATGTTGTATTAATTTTAATAAATAAAAGTCATATGAATAACAATATAAATCCTTTTGTGACGAGC
>NW_025918922.1:0-7012 GCF_907164915.1 Impatiens glandulifera
TCAGGCATGCTTGTCTAAATCCAGAAGCAACCTCCAAGTAGCTGTCAGGCAGGCTTATCCAAGATCTCTAACAAATCTTTGAAACAGGCGACCGACTAAGTGCATGTCTGCCATGTGTCCAAAATGCAAACCGGCTAAGTGCATGTCTGCCATGTGTCCAAAATGCAAACCGGCTAAGTGCATGTCTGCCATGTGTCCAAAATGCAAACTGGCTAAGCGCATGTCTTCCATGTGTCCAAATTGATCTGTCCAAGAGGGAAGGCGTGCAAGCCTCTTGATCATTACCGGTTTCCAGCGGTCAATCTCCTGGAGAGAGAAAATATGACCGTTGTCATATTTTTCATATAAATAGAAGCCAAGGAAGAAATTTTGTCAAGCATCAAATTGACATTCAACAGTTCTGAAACAAGCAAGAGAGAGAAAGAAATCTAAATAGTTGTTTCATTTATTGAAATCATTGTTGTTATATTGAGTTATTGTATTACATCATAGTGAGTGGTGTAACCGACGAGTAGCGAATAAGGCTCGTTCGGCATTGTGTGAGTGTTGTAACATTCAAGTTAGTGGAGATCCTTCTCATAATCTGAGAAGAAGGGTGACGTAGGAGGGTTTGCTCCGAACATCCATAAAAACCTTGTCTCGTGTTATTTCCTTCATTTACTGCCTACTCACTTAATCTAACCAAAACAATCTTACTCTGTATATCAAAAACCGGTCCACTCATATCTTTAAAACCGACTCCTTCTAAACATCATCTAAGTCGCATACGTTGCTTCAGACTGAAACAGACATTTCCGCCCTTGAACCCGGTTCAAGAGTCTGTGACAGTTTGCGAAGTGCTGAGAACGGTTATAGTCTTTAACCGGACTATCACCAAAGTGTTGTGTGTTGTGTAAGAGGCCACCCTTCCTGAAACCAGAAACACCTCGGTCCTCCAAGGGCGTCCCCGATCCTAACATCTCTCTTGCGTCGTCGTCGTCGCCTATACGGGAAATTTGAGGAAATGACCCCAAAAAGGGGGCTAATTATGTTTGGTGCGGGCCACTAATTTTTATAGCGCTGGTGACCCTCAAAAGAATTTCTGCCGAAAATACCCCTATTGCGTCACGCACCCTCCGGTTGCGTGACGCACCCGAGGGCATTGTGAAAAGTCCACAATACCCTTACTATATAATAAAAAAAAATCCAGTTCTTCCCATTTCTTTCTTTCTTTTCTCTTTCTTCACTTCTCATTCTCCTCCATCTCTCTAAAAAGAACACCCCCGACGACGATCCCCGACGAAGACCCCGACGAAGACGGCGGAATCCCAACGAAGGAGATGTTCGCTATTATCCTTCAGATTACAGATTACAGGTTACCACAAATGGATCATTTTGTAGCTTTTTGCATTTCAGATTCATTATATATTCATAATCTGTAAACTGTATTCTTCCTTCTTTCTTTATTTCTCTCTTTCGACGCATTGTTTGTTAAGGTTTAGTGATTAGGGATTGAGTAGGTGAATGTCACCGTTGCGGCGGAATCCGGGTGCGTAACGCAGGTGCGTCAAGCAGGTGCGTCAAGCAGGTGCGTCACGCATATGCCTCTTAAATCGTTAAATAGAAGAAGAATGATTGAATTACTACTAGTAGTACTGTTTCATTAGTCTATTTCATCATAATACTCCCATTTATAAAAGAAAAAAAAATATACTTTTGTTTGTTTGTTTTAGCTTTGCAAGGGGATATTACTTTTTGGACCTCCTGAAATTGGGAAAACCTTATTGCTAAGGCACTTGCAACTAAAGCAAGCACAAGTTTTATCAACATAACTACCTCAACTTTATTATCAGAGGTAACTAACTGTTGAATTTAATTTTTATTTTGTTTCTATTGATTTCCCTTAATAGAAAGAAAACAACTACTGAACACTTGTGTTTACAAATGATGTTTGCAGTGGTTTGGTGAAAGTGTCAAGATATTCAAAATTTTCTTAGCTAAAACAGTCCATGGCGGAAGCAGGAAGACAACATGGCTAAAATTCTCTTGGCTAGTGTTTACGAATGATGAGGCATCTAACATGAACGAGCTTCGAAAATGGAATGAAAAGTATGGTCAAGGAGGAAGCAGGAAGATATCATCTTTTGGCTTTGCTAATCAATCTGAATTGCTAGCTTCTTCTTAATAGATAGCAAAATATAACACTCTTTTTTATTTATTAGTCTTTCTTTTAGTTGAATTAATTTTCTTTTGCAAGTAAAAATTGTTTAATTTTTTAACTATATGTTGATATATAACTCAAAAAACTTTTTATTAATAATAATCAGCATTTGAAGAAACAAGAACATTGCTTGAATTAATTTGGCATATTAATCTCCAATAAAACTCCAATCACTCTTTCCATAATTCATCTACAAGCCAAAGTCAAAGCCAAAATTACATGGATAAAATGGAAAGCCTTTTAGGGCTCATACATACATTCTTACATACATAATACATAACAACAGTGTCTAGGGAAGGTTTTCAAGAACTTCTCAGTTATCATCATCTCCTGTATCTTTCTGGGCTTAGAAGTAGTAGTGTTCTAAACAACTCTAATAAAGACTTTTCATTTCTAAATATAATTCTACATACAAACTCATTTTAGAGCTCATTACACACTCAAGTCCATACTATAATAAAGTGATTTTTTATCATTCTTCAGGTATGGTAATTAACATAGGTATGGTAATTAGCATACTTGAAGTTATAATAATTGCCATAATGCATCAGATTGCAATTGCAAGAGAAAATGCATTTTCCTATTTGTGTAAGAACATATGATATCCTAACATTACTATTTGTGAGCTACTTCCAGGCCTTGTTTCTGCATTGTGAGGACGTAATGATGTCAATGCTGATTGGTTTGATGACAATGCTCTAGAGGCTGATGATGGCCTAGAATTTGAACCCCATGAACTTGGAACAGGTTCATGCCCTCTATCGCTAGCTGCAGTTGATGGTCGAGTACCACTGCCACCATCACTTTTTGGAGACAATGCTAAGGAGTTCCATGCATTGCCCGTGGATCGATTTTCCCAGTTATTGGTCCCCTGTATGAACAAATAAGCTACTTTCAACTTCTATAAAATTTTCAAGATAGGATAAGCAAATAAAGTACATTACAATGTAGCATGTGCAATCTTTTTAAGTGCCTGTTTGTCTAGTTGTTTTATGAAGGATTTGAAGATTTATATGTATGAATGTATAAAGAAATTGATATCATACTCACTTGGGAACAATTTCAGCATTTGGGTCCAATCCATGATTTTCCAACCTAACAACAATGTTCAGCAGTAACGTGAGACATCAAAATGAGAAATTCAATATTGGGTATGACTTATATTTGCAAAAGGATACAATGGAGAGTTGGAGACGTCATTCTTGAAATGTATTTCCGAGTTCATTCAAATAACAATGCAATATCCTAGAGCAAGTCACACAATTGAAACATCAAAAACAAAAAGATATTCCCCGGCATCCAGTGCCTCTGCCAAATTGGTGATAGAGTTGTTACGTTTGTCAAAACTCCCAATGATCTAAAAAAACTCTATATACTACTAATGTTTCCATCATCACAAACAATATATATGGATAGGCTGTATATAAAACATAATTGTGTCATACCAAGGTGTTGATGAAGCTTTGGATCAATAACTCTAACAATTCCTGAAAGGGCACGCAACTGAGTTTGCACTCCCATAGAGTTCGCATCAGACCTGAAATTCTCTCTCTTTCGCAAAGACAAGAAAATTAATGAGTCTCAAACCCCAGAACCAGTATGAAGCAGAATAAAAGATATATCCCAATTTAAGAAGTTTTTGAAAAACTTATTCTTTAAATAGTTGAAGTATAGATCCCCTTATTTCAAAAAGTTAAAGTGGACAGTTATGCTCATTATTTCTTTTTACTGTAAAACCATTTGAAGCAAAATGAATTGTCCCATATAACAAGCAAGAGTACCTGATCCATGCCAATCAAGAGCATCGAATACATTCTAGAAACATTTCTTTTAAGAAGTAGATTGAGTTATGAAGATTCATTTAGCTTAGTGCTAGACTGCAAAAACTCGTATCCGTAAGATCATGGGTTCAAGTCAGACCAATTTTAAAAAAATTAGATTGAGCTTTTAAACAATAAACAGACAACAAGGTAGTGCACTAGCACATAATTCAAGACAAAAAAGGTAAAAGTAAAACAGAGTGGATTCAGAAAACAATAGGACACTCTCAGCAACTGAAGTTGTAGCTTGTGAATTCACAGTACAGCCAATGAAAACATGTAAAAAGAAGTTAAAATGTTGCTTATCAAACTGACTTACACAAGTACAAACATGTAAAAAATTTCAGCAGGCCTGGTGAGTATACACTTTTTCTAGATAAGTCTTATACAAACAAAGAGCAAGAAATGGGAAAATTACCAATTTCCGCATAGCTCGTTGAAAGCACCAAAAAGCATCTGCTTCATTTTCTAAAAGAATGTGCTAACCAGATGAGACACATCCTACTTACGCATCCTACGTGACGCACCTGCGTGACGCACCTGCGTGACGCATCCTACGTGACGCACCTACTTGACGCATCCAACCAACCAACCTGCATTCAACAAATCAGGGCGAATCAATGACGTTTTGTAAAGGAAATTAACACAAACAATCATATGTAAACAAAATAAACACAAAATATAAACGAATATAGTGAAAAAATTTGCTTCGTTCGCCGTTGGAGCCGCAGTTCGCCGTTGGAAGTTCTTCGCAGCTCTAGACCATTGAATATAGTGGAATGGTCGACGGTGCCTCTTCGATTCGTTCTTCATCGCTGAAAAAGAAGAGGAAATCTTCTCCGCCACCATTAGGGTTTCACGGCGGAGCGGAGAAGACGGGGAAGAAAGGGGCCGGATGAGAGAGAAAATGAAACGAAAATGAAAAAAAAATTAAGTCTTTATAGGGTTCAGGGTGCGTCACGCATCTGGAGGGTGCGTGACGCATGGGTATAATGGTCATTAAAATATTTGGGGGTCACCAGCGCTATAAAAATTAGTGGCCCGCACCAAACATAATTAGCCCCCTTTTTGGGGTCATTTCCTCAAATTTCCCGACAGTAGATATATAATTGTCTATGTCTATTTTTTTTTGGGTTGTATTATTTAAATTCCCAAGTAAAACAGTTAGGAACACACATTGAATTTGTCACTTAATATGAAACAAAATGAGAGGAGAGTCATTATATATATGGTGAGAGTGTTTCCAATAAGATCATTAATATATTTTCTGAAGTAATTATAAGTTTCTCATTATGGGACAAAACAAAAATAAATCGTGCAAGAATAACATATTGAGTTTATCGAGGAAAAAAAATAAAAAAATAACACAATATTCAACTTATTCTAGTGTGAGATATATATCCGGATAATGCATGAATAGACAATATTTGTTCACTTCACATACTTTTTGTCTATATCCACATATTTGTATAAATAAATAATTCAAATGTGGGTATTGGAAAATCTTGAAAGACATGGTCTTCAAAAAATGTAATAATTTCAAGCCATTAAAAAAATTCATATTTTCGTAACGTTAATCTGTGTCGATATCTGAACAAATTATCACTTGACATGTGGCGCAAAAGTCACTTGAGCGATAAATAATGTCTTGAAAATTCGCATCAAAATTATTGAGATTCTAACACATGGCATACCATAATTTATAGTCGGGTTTTGGTGACTCAAACAAATTCATCCATACCTAGTTGTCTTTATCGATCATCTCAAAACTGAAACAAACTCACACCGAAGTGTCGCTATATCTTCGGTCGGTATTAATTATGGGCCTTCTATTTCATTTCTAACTAATTGATTTCGAGTGTATTTGGGTGAAGCATGTTAGAAATCTGGACCTTTCTCTCTGTAAACAAACATTAATTGCAATTTTTTGATCCATGGATCATGATCATCCGAGTTTTAACTAATCATGCAACCAAGATTCTAGCTCCGTCGACCATTGATGTCGTTCCACAAAAATTAAACTTCATGATTGTTCCTTATCAACCGATCGAACAATCCTCTTTAGCCGAAAGTCATCTGTGGATACCAAAACATATCCATCCACGAAAAGGTCAGTAGATGGGTCTGTTTTGGGAAGACGATGAACAATATTTACCGTTTCTGAACTTCCGACCTCTTCAAAACAGTCATTGTACTTTTTTTGTTATTTTAATCAAATTTTGCCTCTAACTTGTTAAATCACATTAACACCCTTATATATATAATAATAAAGTAACAAAAAAAAAATGAAAACTCGTGGGGACATTTTCATTGCTACTCCAACTACTATAATTTATATGTTATTAATGATAGTTAATTTTTTTTAATGGTGATCTTTTAGAGTTTGTTTTATTTAGATACTTCATTTAGTATTGACCATTTGACATAGATTTGGCTACTATTATTTTCATGACTGGTTTGATTTTTTCCATGGTATACATGTTATTTGTGTTGTCATTCCGTTGGTTGGAACATATTCAAGAATTAGAGTGGTGGTGAATTTGAAGAAAATAAAAGAATTTTTTTGAATGAAACAAGTGGATGAACACATATTTTACCTTTTTTTTAAATTAGATTAACAAATAGTGGATTAAATTGGAAAATTAGAAAATTATGGATATATCACGTTATACCGTGAACATTTACCTTAATGTAATTTCACCCCGATTGTTGTATATCAATAAAAAAAAATCTACCTTTTTTTTAAAATGAAAAAATGTTATATAGTAATTTTTTTAAGTAGAAGGGAATATTTTATGGATTTGCTCAGTGTTTATGACTACACATCTTGACATATCTGTATTGAATTACTTTTATTTGATTTTTTTCATGATCCATATTAACATGCAATGTCTTTTGAATTAAATATCCTTTAAATAAATAAAATCATTAACAATCAGAAATATACTTATTTTGAGATGTTTTCCGCTTTCAGAGTTTTGGGGTTGTGGTC
>NW_025918923.1:0-5717 GCF_907164915.1 Impatiens glandulifera
TTTAATCTCCAATATCCCGGAACTAAATCTATGTTTAACCAAAAAAAAAAAATCAAATATTTTATTCAAGATTATTGATTTAAGTAAAATTTTGTTATAAAATATATCTTCACAAAATTTAATAATGTTTTCTCATTTAAAAGTCTAGTTTCACCTATTGGTTTGATGTGTTTTGTGTGGTGTGCCACTCTTTGTCAACAGTCAAATCAGAGGAAGACACGTGGCATGTTACTATGATTGGAAAACATATCATGAATGAAATAACCCATTATTAGGAAAAATGAAGTTGAGATGTCATGTATATATTGTAAATTTTTTTTTACAATTTTCTATATTGTAAATTTATTTCCCCCACTATTTGAAAGGAATTATAATTGATTTTTGTTAACTAGAGTTTGTTTGAGTTGACTTTTGTAATAAATGTATAATATCATTTTTTCATAGCAAGATTAATCTTTAAAGAAGACTAACCAATAGAAATAAATTATTTCTATTACTAACATACCAACATAACTTTCTATTTAAACGAGACTAGTATATATATATATATTTATTTATTTATTTATTTATGGATCCCGAGCCACAAATCTAGAAGGAGAGAAACAAAACTTTCTAAGTGATAACAATTTTAGTCCACAAGAAAGAGATAGGTAGGTAATAAAAAAAATGTTTATAGCTATTAAAAAAAAAATCAAAATTAAAAGTTATGCTTCTCACTTCTCATCATTATTGGCCGGCAAAAACAATTGAATGCTTCTCAATCTCACAAGGATCTAGATTGTTATTTTTTTTTAGAATTTTATGATTTTAAAAAAAATATCATATTTGATTAGAAAAAGTGTGTATTTTAGATAGTTTTAAATTAAATTATATAAATAAATAATTGCATGATGGTAAGATTTTAAGAGCTCACCAAGGCCCCTCTTTATTTATTTTAATGAGATATTTATTAAACTGTAAAATATTATTTATTATTATTTTCAACATTCAAATAAATAATATTAAATGGTGTGGAACATTTTAAAACATGTGTTTTCAATTTTCAAATGGTTTGAATCGAATTAATTAGTATTTGTTGAAGGAAAAAGACATTAAATTTCGGACCTTCTGTCTGTGTCTAGTATATATACATGTCTTCTTATTTCAATCGAACTCACATATACAATTATCTCTAATCTAACTAAGTGATTAATTAATTTAATATGGGAGAATCAAACACCCAAAGAATAGCACATGAAGATTCAGATGAAGAAGCTTTCTTGTTCGCCATGCAATTGGCGAGCGCCAGCGTTCTTCCCATGGTTTTGAAATCGGCTATAGAGCTTGACCTTTTAGAGACCATCAAGAACGCCGGTCCGGGTGCATATCTCTCCCCTTCCGACCTCGCATCTCGGCTCATGATCATTAGTCCCAAGTCGAACACAACACCGGTTATGCTGGACCGGATTTTGCGGTTGTTGGCAACTTATTCCGTCCTTGATTGCAAGCTGAGGGAGATTATTCCGGGTGACGAATCATCGGTGGTAGAGAGGTTATATGGTCTTGCCCCTGTTTCTAAATTCCTTACTAAGAATGAAGATGGTGTCTCTATGGCCCCTCTTTTACTCATGAATCAAGATAAAGTGCTCATGGAAAGCTGGTATGTAAATAATTCATATTTTATATTGTTTTGAATGAAATTAAACCCACAAAGTTAGTTCAATTGTTAATAGTTATCCTTAGGATATCAAATTTTGATTTTCATTTTAAACACTTTAAATTAGAGTAGATGTGATGGAATAATTCAATTATACCTTTAAAAGTATTGTCTGATTCCACCACATGTTCAAAATGAGTAGAGTCATCTTCTCTTTATATACATGTGTCACTGTCTTATTGGAATCGAGAAATGTGCATATAATTGAACTAATGATAATAATTAATTTTTATGAAATTAATTAGTAAATTACTAATTATAAGTAAAATATAGTTTATTCTAACTAAAAAAAAAAAAACCCTGATATATAAATAAAAATTGATACATGGCATTATTTCTATTTAAAAATTATAGTCCTAGGTCCACTTATAAACTTTTACCAAATCTATAAGAAAAAACACTGAAAAGTGATGTTTCTTTTGTAGCCTGAAATAAAAAATTGCCAATAATTTGACTTATTAATTAATTTATAGGTACCACTTGAAAGATGCTGTGATTGATGGAGGAATTCCATTCAACAAAGCTTATGGGATGACAGCCTTTGACTATCATGGTACAGATCCAAGGTTCAACAAGGTCTTCAACAATGGCATGTCAAACCATTCTACCATTACCATGAAGAACATTCTCCTTACCTACACCGGTTTTCGAGGTCTCTCTTCTCTAGTCGATGTCGGTGGAGGTATCGGCGCCACTCTCAACATGATCATTTCCAAATACCCTTCCATCAAAGCCATCAACTTCGACTTGCCTCATGTTGTTCATGATGCTCCACCATGCTCTGGTAAGCAATTGTTGCTTAAAAACCAAAAGTCTCGGATTCAATTCCGGCTAAGAAACCAAAATCTCATTTGATATTTTTGTTGATACGAATTATAGGGATAGAGCACGTGGGAGGTGACATGTTTGTGAGTGTGCCTAAAGGAGATGCAATTTTCATGAAGGTGTGTATATGAATGATATTTGTGCATGCATATCTAATGACTAATGTTTTATTTATTTTGGATGGTAGTGGATATGTCATGATTGGAGCGATGAACACTGTCTGAAGTTGTTGAAAAATTGCTACGATGCACTTCCGGTCAATGGAAAGGTGATATTGGCCGAATGCATTCTACCCGTGGCCCCAGACACAAGCCTGGCCACTAAGAACGTGGTCCATATCGATGTGATCATGTTAGCTCACAACCCGGGTGGTAAAGAGAGGATTCAGAGTGAATTCGAGGCACTCGCTAATGGAGCCGGATTCCAAGGGTTTAAGGTCGTGTGTTGCGCCTACAATACCTATATCATGGAGCTCATTAAGAATACTTGATCTATATATATATAGATGCATTCACTATTGTCTAAAATTTTAATTTCATAATTTCTATTCCCATGTAATATACACATAAAAATAAATAGATAATTGTTAGTAATTTTCGTTTCTTAAATGGTCACGTTGTCAATGACTACGAAGGACACGAATTTCTGCGCTATACCAGATTATTCACTAACGCGGCCATTAACCACCATCCGAACCTCCAACCTGCGTGGGTTAGAATCTAAACTGTTTTGTGTCGTTTTTGAGCAGTTATGGTTTTTGAAATTTCCAACCATAGTGGAGAGTGAGGTTGAGTGGGTTGCATTATTAGGAGAGAGTTGATAAGGACTGCCATTATTATTGTTATCTTCAATAACAAGAAACAACCTCAGGCCAAGCCAACCAGGCCAGACCACCCAACCCATAGATCATGTTCAAAGAAATGATTTCACTTTATTTATTTTTTTTTAGCTTAAGAAAAGGTTGGTTTGATTGATAGATAATGCTATAGCTTTTCTCCATGAATAATAAAGCTTATTTTGGCAATTAGCATAAATGGGCCTATGTTCATGTCTTGTCCCTTTCTTCTTCTTCTTTTTCATTAATAAAATCAAGACTCTGTTCATCATCATACAGAACAGAGCAGAAACAGAGCAAAACAGAGTAGACAAATTCATAATAATATAAACACCATCTTCTTCACAAATCAAAACCCACATCTCAATCCATATATATATAATCTTCTCATTTATACATAATATATATACTTTTTATTTCACATAAGCTTGTTAACATATAATGATCAAATGGTAGTTGAACAGTGACTCCCCTGTTTAGACATGAGTGTACCAGAAGGAACAACAGGACCAAAATCCATTACAGAAACGCAATTGACAACAAACCTATAGCTTCCAGAAACCCAAGTCCCCACTTTCCATCGCAACCTTCCAATCCCCTTCACATTCACCACCAATTTCCCCGAACTCCGGTCCCTGCCAACTTCATAACCAAGAGACGGCGCCACCGGAACCCCAACTCCGATAAGGGTCGCCGACAATAGGTTTTTTTCTTCATGTTCCTGATAGAAAGGAGGCAGTGGAGTTTGAACAGTAATCTGTTGGGTTTTGTAAGTGGCGTAGAGAAGGAAATCATCGTAATAGATGCCGATTTTGTTGTTTGGGTTTTGGGAGAGGAGAGTTAGTTGAAGGGAGGAATTGAGAAGGCCGGCGCCGGAGGAGAGTTGGGTGATTTGAGTGTCTTTGAGTGAGAATTGAGGTTTTGTGGGGCGTAGGAGAAACCAGATAAGGATGATGATGAATAGGATTGAAGTGAAGAAGGTGGAGAAGGTGCAGATTAGCTTTTTTGATGATGAGAAATTGTTTTTGATTTTCTTCAAATGATGATTACCATTTTGTTGTTGCTGTTTTGATCCACAGTGTTTGGGGGATTTCTCGTCGATTATAGACATTTGGAAAGAGTGAAAGGCTTATGAGAAAGAATGGAGGAGCTAGTAAAGAAGGGTTTAATATAAATAAGGGGAAAAAGCAAATAGCCTTCACCTTGAAATTGCTTTTTGGACTCTTATAACTACTCCTAGGAAAATTAGTTGCAATGTTGAGAGAGAGTTTTAATAAATATTTACTTTTATATGTATAAGATAATATACAATTTTTATCCCAGGTTTTAAAAATATTAGAAAAAAATATTTGTGTTTTATCTCTACTAAAATTTAGCCAACGTTGATCAAGATAATTAAGTTAAGAGAATGATATAATTTTTTATTTATTTTATCTCGTAGTATTGTCTCGTAGTTATGGTTAAAACATTCAAAAATATGAGAAGCGAGAATAAAAATTGTTAAACGTTTTTGAAATATTTTTTTTAGTTACGGTTGATGATTTAAAGTTGTCACGTCAGCATTAGTTTCCGAAAATTTGATCGAAGATAAACACAAATATTTTTTTTGGTATTTTTTAAACAGAGATATAAAATGTTTATTTTCTAAAACACAATATACTCAAATGTATTTATCCTTTATTTGAATTTTTAAATATGTTAGAAGTAAAATGTTTGTCTTACCCATTTAAAAATATGTCTTACCTATTTAAAAATAGAGAAATGATAAAGAGTGGGAAATTTTTTAACAAAATGTATAGGAAATGATGTGTCACTTTCTAACTAGATTAAAAATCTGAAAATTCTCATATTAAATTTTCAGTTCATTTAAAATGTGACACATCATTCTCTACAAATTCTTGTAAATGTTTTTCCGTTCCCTATCATTACTCTTGAAAATATTATTTTACTGATCTTTTTTTTAAATGAAATGACTATAACTCATTTTTCAAATAAAAGATAAAATAAATAAAGAAAAAGGCAAGTATCAATAATTTCTTATCATACTTCTTCTTACACCTTCACTTTGAACTTGATGTTGACTCTTAGTTAACTATTCTCTTAAATATCATTAGGAAAAGAAGCTAAATAAAGAAGGTCTAGACATCCATGAAGGCAATCAACTTCTAAAAAGGTCCACTAACTATACAATTTGCACATAAAAACAGAGATCTCAGGCAGAACATAGATAAAAAAAATCATAAAGATAGAACTCATTACCATTCTAGGAAATCAGTTTCTTGTTTTCAAACAAATGACCCACAACTCAAAAGCATATATAGAGGGTGATGGATGATTTTTTATGTTCTCTTGGTTGGTTGT
>NW_025918924.1:0-12826 GCF_907164915.1 Impatiens glandulifera
TGATAATTTGAAAAGAGTTAAAACTTGTTAAAAATTTGGTTTTTATTTTAATTAAAAATAAATAAACAATTAATATTAAGCACAAACACAACTTTGTAAGAAATAAAAATTGTAACTAAAAAATCAAGTATATATAGTCTTATTTTTTTAATAAAATTTTCAACTATTTGAAAAAAAATGAATAAAACGAAAAAAATCACGAATAATAATACTCTTGATAATGAAGTTGAATGTACCTATTTCCCATCCATGCTAACTCTTTCCAACAAAGACAACAAACTTAGTTTTTCTTTTTTATTTATTTATTTTTTCTTTAGTGTGTGCATGCTCTACTCAAATTTAATTAAATCCATTTTTACAAGTTTTTCAAATATATTGGATTTAGCCCTCACAAGCCAATCTGATAATATCCATAATTCATTCTTTAATCTAATTTAAATTGATGTTCCTTATATCTAAATTGAAAGTTATTGTGACAGCTAATAACATAACAGTGAGTAGTAATTTTTCATTGAAAATGAGTAATTAAATTAGAGACAAATATTTAAAAAAAATAAATAGGTAATAAATTAAAAATACAAATAATTCATTCTTAGTATAATAACAACATATATATGATTGAGTATTAATATTTATTTATTAAGCCTGCATTTAGTTTGGGGTATAAGATTATAGATACAATATAATTGTACGTGCAGTATATTTGTATGGTGTTTGGTTTTAAAATTTTGTATATATAGTAAATAAACAAATTACAAATTATACTTTATATTATGTCAAAATAATAACTGGTGCAAACTCTTACTAAAGTTTTTATTCCATTAATACTCCTTTTTCTCTTCTTCATCTTCTTATTATCATTTTCCTTTAACCTCTTTTATCTTCATCTTTCCTTCATTTGCCTAAGTTATCAGATACAAAAGTTGGTTTTGATATCGAACCAGACATACGATTCTATTATCCATAAGCATGAGATCAATGATCTAATTCAAAAGGAGGATTGGAAGGGATAACGCATAACTCCTTGTGAATCCGGTAGATGGAAACAAGACATCGTCCTCTAATATTAAAAAATATATAATGAGATTAAGAAAAAATAACAGTTCAAAAATAAATAAATTAAAGATTGATAAAAAAATCTAATTATTAGTCTGGTTTTAAATTTTAATGCTTATATTTTTCACATTAATAATAATTAAAATTTATACACACTTTAAATGTTTAATAATTAAATATATTTGTAATTATAGTATATGTGATATAAGTTAAAAATTAAATTATAATAATACTTTAGAAAAATGATAATTTCAAAAGAGTTAAAACTTGTTAAAAATTTGGTTTTTATTTTAATTAAAAATAAATAAACAATTAATATTAAGCACAAACACAACTTTGTAAGAAATAAAAATTGTAACTAAAAAATCAAGTATATATAGTCTTATTTTTTTAATAAAATTTTCAACTATTTGAAAAAAAATGAATAAAACGAAAAAAATCACGAATAATAATACTCTTGATAATGAAGTTGAATGTACCTATTTCCCATCCATGCTAACTCTTTCCAACAAAGACAACAAACTTAGTTTTTCTTTTTTATTTATTTATTTTTTCTTTAGTGTGTGCATTCTCTACTCAAATTTAATAAAATCCATTTTTACAAGTTTTTCAAATATATTGGATTTAGCCCTCACAAGCCAATCTGATAATATCCATAATTCATTCTTTAATCTAATTTAAATTGATGTTCCTTATATCTAAATTGAAAGTTATTGTGACAGCTAATAACATAACAGTGAGTAGTAATTTTTCATTGAAAATGAGTAATTAAATTAGAGACAAATATTTAAAAATAAATAAATAGGTAATAAATTAAAAATACAAATAATTCATTCTTAGTATAATAACAACATATATATGATTGAGTATTAATATTTATTTATTAAGCCTGCATTTAGTTTGAGGTATAAGATTATAGATACAATATAATTGTACGTGCAATATATTTGTATGGTGTTTGGTTTTAAAATTTTGTATATATAGTAAATAAACAAATTACAAATTATACTTTATATTATGTCAAAATAATAACTGGTGCAAACTCTTACTAAAGTTTTTATTCCATTAATACTCCTTTTTCTCTTCTTCATCTTCTTATTATCATTTTCCTTTAACCTTTTTTATCTTCATCTTTCCTTCATTTGCCTAAGTTATCAGATACAAAAGTTGGTTTTGATATCGAACCAGACATACGATTCTATTATCCATAAGCATGAGATCAATGATCTAATTCAAAAGGAGGATTGGAAGGGATAACGCATAACTCCTTGTGAATCCGGTAGATGGAAACAAGACATCGTCCTCTAATATTAAAAAATATATAATGAGATTAAGAAAAAATAACAGTTCAAAAATAAATAAATTAAAGATTGATAAAAAAATCTAATTATTAGTCTGGTTTTGAATTTTAATGCTTATATTTTTCACATTAATAATAATTAAAATTTATACACACTTTAAATGTTTAATAATTAAATATATTTGTAATTATAGTATATGTGATATAAGTTAAAAATTAAATTATAATAATACTTTAGAAAAATGATAATTTCAAAAGAGTTAAAACTTGTTAAAAATTTGGTTTTTATTTTAATTAAAAATAAATAAACAATTAATATTAAGCACAAACACAAATTTTTAAGAAATAAAAATTGTAACTAAAAAATCAAGTATATATAGTCTTATTTTTTAATAAAATTTTCAACTATTTGAAAAAAAATGAATAAAACGAAAAAAATCACGAATAATAATACTCTTGATAATGAAGTTGAATGTACCTATTTCCCATCCATGCTAACTCTTTCCAACAAAGACAACAAACTTAGTTTTTCTTTTATATTTATTTATTTTTTCTTTAGTGTGTGCATTCTCTACTCAAATTTAATAAAATCCATTTTTACAAGTTTTCTAAATATATTGGATTTAGCCCTCACAAGCCAATCTGATAATATCCATAATTCATTCTTTAATCTAATTTAAATTGATGTTCCTTATATCTAAATTGGAACTTATTGTGACAGCTAATAACATAACAGTGAGTAGTAATTTTTCATTGAAAATGAGTAATTAAATTAGAGACAAATATTTAAAAAAATAAATAGGTAATAAATTAAAAATACAAATAATTCATTCTTAGTATAATAACAACATATATATGATTGAGTATTAATATTTATTTATTAAGCCTGCATTTAGTTTGGGGTATAAGATTATAGATACAATATAATTGTACGTGCAATATATTTGTATGGTGTTTGGTTTTAAAATTTTGTATATATAGTAAATAAACAAATTACAAATTATACTTTATATTATGTCAAAATAATAACTGGTGCAAACTCTTACTAAAGTTTTTATTCCATTAATACTCCTTTTTCTCTTCTTCATCTTCTTATTATCATTTTCCTTTAACCTCTTTTATCTTCATCTTTCCTTCATTTGCCTAAGTTATCAGATACAAAAGTTGGTTTTGATATCGAACCAGACATACGATTCTATTATCCATAAACATGAGATCAATGATCTAATTCAAAAGGAGGATTGGAAGGGATAACGCATAACTCCTTGTGAATCCGGTAGATGGAAACAAGACATCGTCCTCTAATATTAAAAAATATATAATGAGATTAAGAAAAAATAACAGTTCAAAAATAAATAAATTAAAGATTGATAAAAAAATCTAATTATTAGTCTGGTTTGAATTTTAATGCTTATATTTTTCACATTAATAATAATTAAAATTTATACACACTTTAAATGTTTAATAATTAAATATATTTGTAATTATAGTATATGTGATATAAGTTAAAAATTAAATTATAATAATACTTTAGAAAAATGATAATTTCAAAAGAGTTAAAACTTGTTAAAAATTTGGTTTTTATTTTAATTAAAAATAAATAAACAATTAATATTAAGCACAAACACAACTTTGTAAGAAATAAAAATTGTAACTAAAAAATCAAGTATATATAGTCTTATTTTTTTAATAAAATTTTCAACTATTTGAAAAAAAATGAATAAAACGAAAAAAATCACGAATAATAATACTCTTGATAATGAAGTTGAATGTACCTATTTCCCATCCATGCTAACTCTTTCCAACAAAGACAACAAACTTAGTTTTTCTTTTTTATTTATTTATTTTTTCTTTAGTGTGTGCATTCTCTACTCAAATTTAATAAAATCCATTTTTACAAGTTTTTCAAATATATTGGATTTAGCCCTCACAAGCCAATCTGATAATATCCATAATTCATTCTTTAATCTAATTTAAATTGATGTTCCTTATATCTAAATTGGAACTTATTGTGACAGCTAATAACATAACAGTGAGTAGTAATTTTTCATTGAAAATGAGTAATTAAATTAGAGACAAATATTTTAAAAAAATAGGTTATAAATTAAAAATACAAATAATTCATTCTTAGTATAATAACAACATATATATGATTGAGTATTAATATTTATTTATTAAGCCTGCATTTAGTTTGGGGTATAAGATTATAGATACAATATAATTGTACGTGCAATATATTTGTATGGTGTTTGGTTTTAAAATTTTGTATATATAGTAAATAAACAAATTACAAATTATACTTTATATTATGTCAAAATAATAACTGATGCAAACTCTTACTAAAGTTTTTATTCCATTAATACTCCTTTTTCTCTTCTTCATCTTCTTATTATCATTTTCCTTTAACCTCTTTTATCTTCATCTTTCCTTCATTTGCCTAAGTTATCAGATACAAAAGATGGTTTTGATATCGAACCAGACATACGATTCTATTATCCATAAACATGAGATCAATGATCTAATTCAAAAGGAGGATTGGAAGGGATAACGCATAACTCCTTGTGAATCCGGTAGATGGAAACAAGACATCGTCCTCTAATATTAAAAAATATATAATGAGATTAAGAAAAAATAACAGTTCAAAAATAAATAAATTAAAGATTGATAAAAAAATCTAATTATTAGTCTGGTTTTGAATTTTAATGCTTATATTTTTCACATTAATAATAATTAAAATTTATAAATACTTTAAATGTTTAATAATTAAATATATTTGTAATTATAGTATATGTGATATAAGTTAAAAATTAAATTATAATATAACTTTAGAAAAATGATAATTTCAAAAGAGTTAAAACATGTTAAAAATTTGGTTTTTATTTTAATTAAAAATAAATAAACAATTAATATTAAGCACAAACACAACTTTGTAAAAAATAAAAATTGTAACTAAAAAATCAAGTATATATAGTCTTATTTTTTTAATAAAATTTTCAACTATTTGAAAAAAAATGAATAAAACGAAAAAAAATCACGAATAATAATACTCTTGATAATGAAGTTGAATGTACCTATTTCCCATCCATGCTAACTCTTTCCAACAAAGACAACAAACTTAGTTTTTCTTTTTTATTTATTTATTTTTTCTTTAGTGTGTGCATTCTCTACTCAAATTTAATAAAATCCATTTTTACAAGTTTTCCAAATATATTAGATTTAGCCCTCACAAGCCAATCTGATAATATCCATAATTCATTCTTTAATCTAATTTAAATTGATGTTCCTTATATCTAAATTGGAACTTATTGTGACAGCTAATAACATAACAGTGAGTAGTAATTTTTCATTGAAAATGAGTAATTAAATTAGAGACAAATATTTAAAAAAAAAATAGGTAATAAATTAAAAATACAAATAATTCATTCTTAGTATAATAACAACATATATATGATTGAGTATTAATATTTATTTATTAAGCCTGCATTTAGTTTGGGGTATAAGATTATAGATACAATATAATTGTACGTGCAATATATTTGTATGGTTTTGGTTTTAAAATTTTGTATATATAGTAAATAAACAAATTACAAATTATACTTTATATTATGTCAAAATAATAACTGGTGCAAACTCTTACTAAAGTTTTTATTCCATTAATACTCCTTTTTCTCTTCTTCATCTTCTTATTATCATTTTCCTTTAACCTCTTTTATCTTCATCTTTCCTTCATTTGCCTAAGTTATCAGATACAAAAGATGGTTTTGATATCGAACCAGACATACGATTCTATTATCCATAAACATGAGATCAATGATCTAATTCAAAAGGAGGATTGGAAGGGATAACGCATAACTCCTTGTGAATCCGGTAGATGGAAACAAGACATCGTCCTCTAATATTAAAAAATATATAATGAGATTAAGAAAAAATAACAGTTCAAAAATAAATAAATTAAAGATTGATAAAAAAATCTAATTATTAGTCTGGTTTTGAATTTTAATGCTTATATTTTTCACATTAATAATAATTAAAATTTATACACACTTTAAATGTTTAATAATTAAATATATTTGTAATTATAGTATATGTGATATAAGTTAAAAATTAAATTATAATAATACTTTAGAAAAATGATAATTTCAAAAGAGTTAAAACTTGTTAAAAATTTGGTTTTTATTTTAATTAAAAATAAATAAACAATTAATATTAAGCACAAACACAACTTTGTAAGAAATAAAAATTGTAACTAAAAAATCAAGTATATATAGTCTTATTTTTTTAATAAAATTTTCAACTATTTGAAAAAAAATGAATAAAACGAAAAAAATCACGAATAATAATACTCTTGATAATGAAGCTGGACTGTACCTAATTCCCATCCATGCTAACTCTTTCCAACAAAGACAACAAACTTAGTTTTTCTTTTTATTTATTTATTTTTTCTTTAGTGTGTGCATTCTCTACTCAAATTTAATAAAATCCATTTTTACAAGTTTTTCAAATATATTGGATTTAGCCCTCACAAGCCAATCTAATAATATCCATAATTCATTCTTTAATCTAATTTAAATTGATGTTCCTTATATCTAAATTGGAACAAATTATGACAGCTAATAACATAACAGTGAGTAGTAATTTTTCATTGAAAATGAGTAATTAAATTAGAGACAAATATTTAAAAAAAATAGGTAATAAATTAAAAATACAAATAATTCATTCTTAGTATAATAACAACATATATATGATTGAGTATTAATATTTATTTATTAAGCCTGCATTTAGTTTGGGGTATAAGATTATAGATACAATATAATTGTACGTGCAGTATATTTGTATGGTTTTGGTTTTAAAATTTTGTATATATAGTAAATAAACAAATTACAAATTATACTTTATATTATGTCAAAATAATAACTGGTGCAAACTCTTACTAAAGTTTTTATTCCATTAATACTCCTTTTTCTCTTCTTCATCTTCTTATTATCATTTTCCTTTAACCTCTTTTATCTTCATCTTTCCTTCATTTGCCTAAGTTATCAGATACAAAAGATGGTTTTGATATCGAACCAGACATACGATTCTATTATCCATAAACATGAGATCAATGATCTAATTCAAAAGGAGGATTGGAAGGGATAACGCATAACTCCTTGTGAATCCGGTAGATGGAAACAAGACATCGTCCTCTAATATTAAAAAATATATAATGAGATTAAGAAAAAATAACAGTTCAAAAATAAATAAATTAAAGACTAATAAAAAATCTAATTATTAGTCTGGTTTTGAATTTTAATACTTATATTTTTCTCATTAATAATAATTAAAATTTATACCCACTTTAAATGTTTAATAATTAAATATATTTGTAATTATAGTATATGTGATATAAGTTAAAAATTAAATTATAATAATACTTTAGAAAAATGATAATTTCAAAAGAGTTAAAACTTGTTAAAAATTTGGTTTTTATTTTAATTAAAAATAAATAAACAATTAATATTAAGCACAAACACAACTTTGTAAGAAATAAAAATTGTAACTAAAAAATCAAGTATATATAGTCTTATTTTTTTAATAAAATTTTCAACTATTTGAAAAAAAATGAATAAAACGAAAAAAATCACGAATAATAATACTCTTGATAATGAAGCTGAATGTACCTATTTCCCATCCATGCTAACTCTTTCCAACAAAGACAACAAACTTAGTTTTTTTTTTTTTTTATTTATTTTTTCTTTAGTGTGTGCATTCTCTACTCAAATTTAATAAAATCCATTTTTACAAGTTTTCCAAATATATTGGATTTAGCCCTCACAAGCCAATCTGATAATATCCATAATTCATTCTTTAATCTAATTTAAATTGATGTTCCTTATATCTAAATTGGAACTTATTGTGACAGCTAATAACATAACAGTGAGTAGTAATTTTTCATTGAAAATGAGTAATTAAATTAGAGACAAATATTTAAAAAAACATTAATAGGTAATAAATTAAAAATACAAATAATTCATTCTTAGTATAATAACAACATATATATGATTGAGTATTAATATTTATTTATTAAGCCTGCATTTAGTTTGGGGTATAAGATTATAGATACAATATAATTGTACGTGCAGTATATTTGTATGGTTTTGGTTTTAAAATTTTGTATATATAGTAAATAAACAAATTACAAATTATACTTTATATTATGTCAAAATAATAACTGATGCAAACTCTTACTAAAGTTTTTATTCCATTAATACTCCTTTTTCTCTTCTTCATCTTCTTATTATCATTTTCCTTTAACCTCTTTTATCTTCATCTTTCCTTCATTTGCCTAAGTTATCAGATACAAAATATGGTTTTGATATCGAACCAGACATACGATTCTATTATCCATAAACATGAGATCAATGATCTAATTCAAAAGGAGGATTGGAAGGGATAACGCATAACTCCTTGTGAATCCGGTAGATGGAAACAAGACATCGTCCTCTAATATTAAAAAATATATAATGAGATTAAGAAAAAATAACAGTTCAAAAATAAATAAATTAAAGATTGATAAAAAAATCTAATTATTAGTCTGGTTTTGAATTTTAATGCTTATATTTTTCACATTAATAATAATTAAAATTTATACACACTTTAAATGTTTAATAATTAAATATATTTGTAATTATAGTATATGTGATATAAGTTAAAAATTAAATTATAATAATACTTTAGAAAAATGATAATTTCAAAAGAGTTAAAACTTGTTAAAAATTTGGTTTTTATTTTAATTAAAAATAAATAAACAATTAATATTAAGCACAAACACAACTTTGTAAGAAATAAAAATTGTAACTAAAAAATCAAGTATATATAGTCTTATTTTTTTAATAAAATTTTCAACTATTTGAAAAAAAATGAATAAAACGAAAAAAATCACGAATAATAATACTCTTGATAATGAAGCTGAATGTACCTATTTCCCATCCATGCTAACTCTTTCCAACAAAGACAACAAACTTAGTTTTTCTTTTTTATTTATTTATTTTTTCTTTAGTGTGTGCATTCTCTACTCAAATTTAATAAAATCCATTTTTACAAGTTTTTCAAATATATTGGATTTAGCCCTCACAAGCCAATCTGATAATATCCATAATTCATTCTTTAATATAATTTAAATTGATGTTCCTTATATCTAAATTGGAACATATTGTGACAGTTAATAACATAACAGTGAGTAGTAATTTTTCATTGAAAATGAGTAATTAAATTAGAGACAAATATTTTAAAAAACAAATAGGTAATAAATTAAAAATACAAATAATTCATTCTTAGTATAATAACAACATATATATGATTGAGTATTAATATTTATTTATTAAGCCTGCATTTAGTTTGGGGTATAAGATTATAGATACAATATAATTGTACGTGCAGTATATTTGTATGGTGTTTGGTTTTAAAATTTTGTATATATAGTAAATAAACAAATTACAAATTATACTTTATATTATGTCAAAATAATAACTGGTGCAAACTCTTACTAAAGTTTTTATTCCATTAAAAAATTACAAATTATACTTTATATTATGTAAAAATAATAACTGGTGCAAACTCTTACTAAAGTTTTTATTCCATTAATACTCCTTTTTCTCTTCTTCATCTTCTTATTACCATTTTCCTTCAACCTCTTTTATCTTCATCTTTCCTTCATTTGCCTAAGTTATCAGATAAAAAAGTTGGTTTTGATATCGAACCAGACATACGATTCTATTATCCATAAGCATGAGATCAATGATCTAATTCAAAAGGAGGATTGGAAGGGTAGCGCATAACTCTGTGTGTATCCGGTAGATGGAAACAAGACATCGTCCTCTAATATTAAAAAATATATAATGAGATTGAGAAAAAATAACAGTTCAAAAATAAATAAATTAAAGATTGATAAAAAAATCTAATTATTAGTCTGATTTTGAATTTTAATACTTATATTTTTCATATTAATAATAATTAAAATTTATACACACTTTAAATGTTTAATAATTAAATATATTTGTAATTATAGTATATGTGATATAAGTTAAAAATTAAATTATTATAATACTTTAGAAAAATGATAATTTCAAAAGAGTTAAAACTTATTAAAATTTTGGTTTTTATTTTAATTATAAATAAATAAACAATTAAGATTAAGCACAAACACAACTTTGTAAGAAATAAAAATTTTAACTAAAAAATCAAATATATATAGTCTTATTTTTTTAATAAAATTTTCAACTATTTGAAAAAAAAAGTGAATAAAACGAAAAAAATCACGAATAATAATAATACTCTTAATAATGAAGCTGGATGAACCTATCTCCCATCTATGCTAACTCTTTCCAATAGAGACAACAAACTTATTTTTTATTTTTTATTTATTTTTTATTTTTTTTTCTTTAGTGCGTGCATGCTCTACTCAAATTTAATTAAATTCATTTTTACAAGTTTTTCAAATATATTAGTTTTAGCTCTCACAAGCCAATCTGATACTATCCATAATTCATTTTTTAATCTAATCTAAATTGATGTTCCTTATATCTAAATTAGAACTTATTGTGACAGCTAATAACATAACAATGTGTAGTAATTTTACATTGAAAATGAGTAATTAAATTAGAGACAAATATTTAAAAAAAATTGGTAATAAATTAAAAATACAAATAATTCATTCTTATTATAATGACAACATATATATGATTGAGTATTAATATTTATTTATTAAGCCTGCATTTGGTTTAGGGTATAAGATTATAGATAGAATATAATTGTACGTGCAGTAAATTTGTATGGTGTTTAGTTTTAAAATTTTGTATATATTGTAAATAAAAAATTACAAATTATACTTTATATTATGTAAAAATAGTAACTGGTGAAACCAGTTAAAATCCCTTACTAAAGTTTTTATTCCATTAATACTCCTTTTTCTCTTCTTCATCTTCTTATTATCATTTTCCTTCAACCTCTTTTTTCTTCATCTTTCCTTCAATTGCCTATGTTATCAGATACAAAAGTTGGTTTTGATATCGAACCAGACATACGATTCTATTATCCATAAGCATGAGATCAATGATCTAATTCAAAAGGAGGATTGGAAGGGATAGCGCATAACTCTGTGTGTATCCGGTAGATGGAAACAAGACATCGTCCTCTAATATTAAAAAATATATAATGAGATTAAGAAAAAATAACAGTTCAAAAATAAATAAATTAAAGATTGATAAAAAAATCTAATTATTAGTCTGGTTTTGAATTTTAATGCTTATATTTTTCATATTAATAATAATTAAAATTTATACACACTTTAAATGTTTAATAATTAAATATATTTGTAATTATAGTATATGTGATATAAGTTAAAAATTAAATTATAATAATACTTTAGAAAAATGATAATTTCAAAAGAGTTAAAACTTGTTAAAAATTTGGTTTTTATTTTAATTAAAAATAAATAAACAATTAATATTAAGCACAAACACAACTTTGTAAGAAATAAAAATTGTAACTAAAAAATCAAGTATATATAGTCTTATTTTTTTAATAAAATTTTCAACTATTTAAAAAAAATGAAATAAATAAAACGAAAAAAAATTACGAATAATAATAATACTCTTAATAATGAAGTTGGATGAACCTATCTCCCATCAGTTCAGATCTTCTGCTACCGATTGCCGTGTTCCCCTGTGGCGGACCAATCAGATTGCAGCATTATTAATTTAATAATAAATCAATCTGGGCAGGAGACGGAGGGAGGGAGAATCCGGAATCCGGGTTTAGGCCCGGGTTCACACAAGACGCCGTTAACGGAAGCGCCCGTTAACGCCAGGAAATAATATAATATTCAGATAATACCCAGATAAGATATCTTCGCTCTGATCTACACGCCCGTTGCCATGACCCTCATGTAAACCCCGCATACCCACCCATGAGAAGAACGCCTGCCGTTCATGAAAATACACTTACACGTCCATGTAAAGACCGAATTGACAGTCATATTTTCTTTACGTTTATTAAATATTAATTTAATTTATTAAATAACACAGGCAGCGATATAATATTCGCTTCAAGTAATTCAATCTTTTATTTTCTAGGAATTTTTATTTACTTTTTTTATTTCATTTTTTTTTGCCTCGAGACTCTCTGGAGCGAAGATATATTTGCTTCAATTAATTTTAATAAAAACCTCATGTAAAACCCCCCTACCCACCCATGTAAAGACCGCTTGCCTACCATATAAAGACACTTACCCGTTTATGTGAAGACCAAAATGACATGGATTTTATATTTCCGTTTATTAAATATTAATTCAATTAATTGAAGATGACATGCAGCAACCGAACAAATCTTCGCCTCAATCACCGGCTAGTTTTTTTTTCCTATTTTTTTTTATTTCATTTTTTTTGCCTCGAGACTCTCTGGAGCGAAGATATATTTGCTTCAATTCATTCT
>NW_025918925.1:0-12254 GCF_907164915.1 Impatiens glandulifera
TAACATAACAGTGAGTAGTAATTTTACATTGAAAATGAGTAATTAAATTAAAGACAAATATTTAAAAAAATATGTAATTAATTAAAACTACAAATAATTCATACTTAGTATAATAACAACATATATATGATTGAGTATTAATATTTATATATTAAGCCTGTATTTGGTTTGTGGTATAAGATTATAGATACAATATAATTGTACGTGCATTATATTTGTATGGTGTTTGGTTTAAAATTTAGTATATATAGTAAATAAATAAATTACAAATTATACTTTATATTATGTAAAAATAATAACTAGTGAAACTAGTTACAAACCCTTACTAAAGTTTTTATTCCATTAATACTCCTTTTTCTCTTCTTCATCTTCTTATTACCATTTTCCTTCAACCTCTTTTATCTTCATCTTTCTTTCATTTGCCTAAGTTATCGGATACAAAAGTTGGTTTTGATATCGAACCAGACATACGATTCTATTATCCATAAGCATGAGATCAATGATTTAATTCAAAAGAAGGATTGGAAGGGATAGTGCATAATTCCGTGTGTATTTGGTAGATGGAAACAAGACATCGTCCTCTAATATTAAAAAATATATAATGAGATTAAGAAAAAATAACAGTTCGAAAATAAATAAATTAAAGATTGATAAAAAATCTAATTATTAGTCTTGTTTTGAATTTTATTACTTATATTTTTCATATTAATAATAATTAAATATGTTTTTAATTATAGTATAGTTGATATAAGTTAAAAATTAAATTATTATAATACTTTAGAAAAATGATAATTTCAAAAGAGTTAAAATTTGTTAAAAATTTGGTTTTTATTTTAATTAAAAATAAATAAACAATTAATATTAAGCACAAACACAAATTTATAAGAAATAAAAATTGTAACTAAAAAATCAAGTATATATAGTCTTATTTTATTAATAAAATTTTCAACTATTTGAAAAAAATAAAATGAATCAAAAGAAAAAAAATCACGAATAATAATACTCTTGATAATGAAGCTGGATGAACCTATCTCCCATCCATGGAACTCTTTCCAACAGAGACAACAAACTTAGTTTTTCTTTTTTATTTATTTATTTTTTCTTTAGTGCATGCACGCTCTATTCAAATTTCATTAAATCTATTTTTACAAGTTTTTCAAATATATTGGATTTAGAACTCACAAGCCAATTTGATATTATCCATAATTCATTCTTTAATCTAATCTAAATTGATGTTCCTTATATCTAAATTGGAACTTATTGTGACAGCTTGTTAGGATCTAGATCGTCGATAGTGTACCAGGGTCCACTAAAGGATAATCTCTGACAACACTAAACGGTTGGCGTTAATCCGGTTAAGAATTAACACCGGTTTCAATACTACATAAGCTATTACAAACCCTTGAACCGAGTTCAAGTGCGGAAGTAGTTTGTTTCAGATTGAAGCAACACACAGGATGAATAAATATGGGATTTGGAGAATATCAGTTTGAAGATTAGTGAGGCGGTTAGAATATAGAACCGGTAGGAAATAAAGCACGAGATAGGTTTTTATGGATGTTCGGAGATAAAACTCCTACGTCACCCATTCTTCTCAAACCACGAGAAGGATATTCACTAAGGAATACACAAACACAATACACAATCGAGTCTTATTTACTACTCGATAATCACTCTTACAATTCTCACAGTAATTGTAATATATTTCACAAACACACACTTAAGATTTGTATCTTAGAGAGATAATGACTTTTGATCACTTTTTAATTTTTGGGTTGTTCTCTATGTATATTCTTGCTTCTTCAGCTTATCCTTTTATAGGTGAAATGTGTCAACGGTCACATTTCTTCAACGGACACCTTCAGGGTAATCCTTGAATCTGATTGGTTGATCAGAGGATCAACATAGCATTAAATTCGGTTTAAGCTTCCAAGGCATGGAGTAGACCGTCTTGATTTGTCTTTGCTTGATTATGGAAACTGTGAGTTGGACAGTTGTCTGCACCTGGGAGGTTTCTCCTTTGACTTATACCAGAATGGTAACTTTTCTTCAGGCGATCTTCTGCAGCCTGCAGCATATCATCATACTTGTATGAATATGGCAATGTCATAGTCTGATCCTTTGATGTCCTCTTCTGTATATGCCCAAAGTGTTTGTTTGCACCAATTTGTAAATTGTTCTTTATTTGATATCCTTGATTTCTTTCTCTAAATAGTCATTTCGTTGGATTTGTTCTTTGGATTTGGATTGAATTCTTCATTCCAACTGATCATGCTAACCGGGTTTTCAGTTCAACCGGATATATCCGGGTTTTGGATTTGTCATTTGCTTCTTTTAGCCGGTTTGATTACTTGACCGGTTGTGGTTTTTGACCGTTCCTGCACAATAAGTTTGTTTTGTTATGTTCTTATAAACTGGTCAATTTTATCTAACAATTTCTCCCTTTTTGATTATTTTATTTTAAATATTCAAAACCATGCGTCCGGTGGTCGTTTAAAGAGTTTGTTGATTTGAAAAATATTTTAGAAAAGACTTTGAAAAATTTAGACTTTGAAAAATTTTGAGAAATTTTTTTATCTTTTATCTATCAATTTCTCCCTTTTGATTATTTTATGTAATATATTCAAAACCATGCAAGAAGTGAGAAATATGCTAGTTTTCCAAAAATACTTATATATATAGAAAATATGATATGGTAGACATAGGATAAACTAAAGTAGACAGAAAAGAAATAAGTGGAAATTTATTCCCTCTTCTTACCGTTCTTCTTGTTGTCCCTGTATATGATTCCCCGGAGATACTCAGAATGTTAGGATCGGGGACGCCCTTGGAGGACCGGGGTGTTTTCCGGTTTTAGAAAGGGTGGCCGCTTACCACACACACACTTTTTGGTGATAGTCCGGTTAGAGACTAAAACCGCTCTTAACACTACACAAACCGTTACAAACTTCTTGAACCGAGTTCAAGTGCGGAAGTAGTTTGTGTCGGCTTGAAGCAACACACAAGACTTTGGATGATATTTGTAAGTGATCGGCTAGAGAAGATAGATGGACCGGTTTGGTTAAGGATTATGTTTAGGTTGGTAATAGTTCGGTTTTTAGAGTGAGTAAGCTGGAAATAAAGAAAATAACACGAGACAAGATTTTTTATGGATGTTCGGAGCAAACTCTCCTACGTCACCCCTTCTTCTCAGGTTATGAGAAGGATCTCCACTAACTCTTTAGAGTTACAATTACACTTCCGGTCGAGCCCAACTTCGCTACTCGCCGGTTACACCAAACTCACTCTTTGATGTAATACAACAACTCAACACAACAACACACAAAAAGCTTCCGGTTTTAGGCAAACCGGTTTTTGAAATATATGACTTTATCTCTCTAACTTAATGATTTTCTTAAAAAGATGTGATTGATATTTTTCACTTGATTGCTGCTGCTGCTTTAAATGAAGACGTCTCGTCTTCCTTTTATAGCTGAGAGGACACAACGGTCATATTTTCTCTCTCCTGGTAATGATCAAGAGGCTTGCACGCCTTCCCTCTTGGACAGATCAATTTGGACACATGGCAGACATGCGTTTTAGCCGGTTTGCATGTTGGACACATGGCAGACATGCACTTAGCCGGTTTGCATTTTGAACACATGGCAGCTCTTAACCGGCTGCCTGACATCTACCTGGAGCCTGGAGATTGCTTCTGGATTTGGACAAGCATGCCTGACAGCTACCTGCTGCCTGGAGATTGCTTCTGGATTTGGACAAGCATGCCTGACAGCTACCTGCTGCCTGGAGATTGCTTCTAGATTTGGATTACTCATTTAATAAACCGGAACTTGATAGCATTTAACCAACCGGAACATATTTATGACTGAGCGGCTCATTTAATAACCGGAACATATTTATGATTGGAGCGGCTCATTTAATAACCGGAACATTTATTATTGAGTGGCTGACTTAATAACCGGAACATTTATTATTGAGTGGCTGACTTAATAACCGGAACATTTATTATTGAGTGGCTGACTTAATAACCGGAACATTTATTATTGAGCGGCTGCATTTAATGGCGGTTGACCGATCCGGTTTGACTGAACTTTACTGACCGGTTTCGGACTCTTTGACTGAACTCCGGTTGACCGAACTTCTTGGACAAACCGGTTGCGGTTGCTTTTACTTCAAACCGAAGTCAAACAACCGGAACGGTATATATATTTCCAACCGAATGGATTTTGCTCAATTTCCCTGAAACAGCAAAACTTTAGATATTATTTGCAGCCAGTGGGATTTGATCCATGGTCACCTGTGTGACAGGCAGAGTCATTTACCACTACGCTACAACAGCTTCTTGTTATTTTTAAACCAGTTAATATATTTGATATAACTTAGCGGTTTAACATATATTTTTCATAAGTTATAACCATTATTTTCTAACCGGTTTAAAATTAATCTACTTAATTTTTCTATCAATTTCTCCCTTTTTGATTATTTAGAATAAATATTCAAAACTTGTAATGTGTGGCCGGTTTTGAGAAAATTAACTTACTTAATTTTTCTATCAATTTCTCCCTTTTTGATTATTTAGAATAAATATTCAAAACTTGTAATGTGTGGCCGGTTTTTAAAAATCTTATATTTGTTTGGCCGGTTTTAAAGAGAGCTTACACTTGTTTGGCCGGTTTTTGGAAAAACGGTTTGGTTTAAGGAGATTTTTTTTTTTTACAAATCTTAATCAAATCCCACTAACAATCCTAAAATATTTCTAAGGGAAGAAAACTTAGACTCGAGAAGTGGCTTTGTGAGGATGTTAGCCACTTCATGCTTGTTCCCTTCAAATGATGTGTTCTTCAGCAGCCGGCTGTCCGGATGCCATGCTATCTCTTCCAAGCTTCTGTCTTGATTTACCTGCATTTATAGACAATAAAGAATCTGGTCCCCATTTTTCTTTGGGTCCGTGGCTTATTAGTCCCTTGGGAATCCAGACTTTAATAAGTCGGATAACTTTCCCGGTTATGGTTCTAATTACTTTTCCGGTACTTGGCTTGACATTTTTCTGTTGTCCTAAGAGTGCCTTATTTTGTGGGTGTGTATCGGTTTGTTTACCTGCTGGCCGATTGGCTTTCCTTCTCTCAGGATGAAGCCATTTTTCCGAGTCAGTTGGACTTACATATTTTATTTCTTTTTCCGGTTTTGAGTCACGTTCTTCCTCATTTTTGGTTGATGAACTCTTGACAAATCTTATGAAAGGAAGATTGTCTTTTGTGAGTTTCATCCCGTTGGAATGCTTGTGAGTGGCGGATTTGTTATAACCAATACCAAATTTACATTTGGGATGTCTTTGGTAATTAGACATCTGGCTTACCGCTTCACTAGATCTTTTCCAAGAAGCCGTGACATATTTAATTCTCTCATTTTCTTCGGTTAACGATTGGACTGTCTCCTTGAGCTTCTCATTCTCTAAGGATAGTCCAACCGGTTCGTAAGTCTCGGTTCCGCTTGGCTCACCAGCGGTACCACTTGACTTTCCGGTTTCATATTTTGTTTGAGGCGGTATTAAAACAGCCAATTTTTTGAACTCATCGACCATGTCATTGAGTGCAATAACTAAGTCTTCTTTAGTAAATTCTTCAGAAGAGAAATCAAATACCTCAGATTCTTTTTCAACCGCGAAGCATGCATCAACTTTATCATCGTCGTCGCTGGATGATGAGTCGTCCGAATCGCTATCGGCCCATTTGCTATTGATTTCATAAGCTATCAGAGCCTTATGATCTTTCCGGTTCTCCTTTATTTGGTCGCTACCCTCACACAGTTGGATCAACTTCTCCCAAATTTCTTTAGCAGAGGAGCAAAACTTGATTTTACTAAACATATTTTTGTCCAACGACTTGAACAAAATGTTTTTAGCAACATTATCCAGGTTATTCATCTTCTTATCTTCCGTCGTCCATTTGTATCTTGGCTTATCAATCTTTATCGGACCATCGGTAATAACATACCACATGTCGTCGTCTTGTGAGGCCAAATGCACTTCCATCCGTATCTTCCAATCAACATATTCTTCGATGCAGAACATGGGGGGTTCGTTGATGAAAGACATGATGGTATTCGGTTGCTTGAGTGTTAAGATCCTCGCTCTGATACCACTTGTTAGGATCGGGGACGCCCTTGGAGGACCGGGGTGTTTTCCGGTTTTAGAAAGGGTGGCCGCTTACCACACACACACTTTTTGGTGATAGTCCGGTTAGAGACTAAAACCGCTCTTAACACTACACAAACCGTTACAAACTTCTTGAACCGAGTTCAAGTGCGGAAGTAGTTTGTTTCGGCTTGAAGCAACACACAAGACTTTGGATGATATTTGTAAGTGATCGGCTAGAGAAGATAGATGGACCGGTTTGGTTAAGGATTATGTTTAGGTTGGTAATAGTTCGGTTTTTAGAGTGAGTAAGCTGGAAATAAAGAAAATAACACGAGACAAGATTTTTTATGGATGTTCGGAGCAAACTCTCCTACGTCACCCCTTCTTCTCAGGTTATGAGAAGGATCTCCACTAACTCTTTAGAGTTACAATTACACTTCCGGTCGAGCCCAACTTCGCTACTCGCCGGTTACACCAAACTCACTCTTTGATGTAATACAACAACTCAACACAACAACACACAAAAAGCTTCCGGTTTTAGGCAAACCGGTTTTTGAAATATATGACTTTATCTCTCTAACTTAATGATTTTCTTAAAAAGATGTGATTGATATTTTTTACTTGATTGCTGCTGCTGCTGCTTTAAATGAAGACGTCTCGTCTTCCTTTTATAGCTGAGAGGACACAACAGTCATATTTTCTCTCTCCTGGTAATGATCAAGAGGCTTGCACGCCTTCCCTTTTGGACAGATCAATTTGGACACATGGCAGACATGCGTTTTAGCCGGTTTGCATGTTGGACACATGGCAGACATGCACTTAGCCGGTTTGCATTTTGAACACATGGCAGCTCTTAACCGGCTGCCTGACATCTACCTGGAGCCTGGAGATTGCTTCTGGATTTGGACAAGCATGCCTGAGAGCTACCTGCTGCCTGGAGATTGCTTCTGGATTTGGACAAGCATGCCTGACAGCTACCTGCTGCCTGGAGATTGCTTCTAGATTTGGATTACTCATTTAATAAACCGGAACTTGATAGCATTTAACCAACCGGAACATATTTATGACTGAGCGGCTCATTTAATAACCGGAACATATTTATGATTGGAGCGGCTCATTTAATAACCGGAATATTTATTATTGAGTGGCTGACTTAATAACCGGAACATTTATTATTGAGTGGCTGACTTAATAACCGGAACATTTATTATTGAGTGGCTGACTTAATAACCGGAACATTTATTATTGAGCGGCTGCATTTAATGGCGGTTGACCGATCCGGTTTGACTGAACTTTACTGACCGGTTTCGGACTCTTTGACTGAACTCCGGTTGACCGAACTTCTTGGACAAACCGGTTGCGGTTTCTTTTACTTCAAACCGAAGTCAAACAACCGGAACGGTATATATATTTCCAACCGAATGGATTTTGCTCAATTTCCCTGAAACAGCAAAACTTTAGATATTATTTGCAGCCGGTGGGATTTGATCCCTGGTCACCTGTGTGACAGGCAGAGTCATTTACCACTACGCTACAACAGCTTCTAGTTATTTTTAAACCAGTTAATATATTTGATATAACTTAGCGGTTTAACATATATTTTTCATAAGTTATAACCATTATTTTCTAACCGGTTTAAAATTAATCTACTTAATTTTTCTATCAATTTCTCCCTTTTTGATTATTTAGAATAAATATTCAAAACTTGTAATGTGTGGCCGGTTTTGAGAAAATTAACTTACTTAATTTTTCTATCACAGAAATTAATCCTTTTCCTGGACTGCACGGATCGTAGCCTGGTCTGAAAGAGGATGCTCGAGTTCCCGAGTAACCGATTGCTGGTGAACGCTGTGTTGGTGGAGTAGGAGGTGCTTGATAGGCCGGAGATCGGTGAGGAAAGGGACTTGGAGGAACTGTTTGAAGTGGAATTACATTGATCGGAACAACCCGCGTTATTTTCTGCATCGGTGGGAAATTTTCCTCATGTTCATCGGAATCTGATTGTTCCAAGTTGACTTGTGATTCACCGGTTGGTTCAGTAGAGTCGTCAATCATCGGTTGAGCCTTTTTAGTCGCTTCCCTTTTGGCTTGTTTTCTCTTTTTCGTCTCGGCTCGGGTTGTATGGATATCCGGAGTAGAGGATGTTGCTGCGTTCTGTGTCGGCTCGGCATTCTCGGCTTCATCAACCTTTCGGGCCATTTCTGCATCCGCCTGTTCTTTTTCCTTTAAAGCCCGCATTCTTTCATTTTCTTCTTCTTGGATCTTCAGGGATGCCATCTCATTTTCTTTGATTCGAGCTTCGTCGGCTGCCATCTTAGCCGCGATTAGTTCTTCAAGTTGTGCTGAAACCGCTTGTAATGAAGAGTCTGTTTGAGCATGTCCCTTTTCAAGTGTTGCAATCTTTTGATCTGTTGAGTCAAGCCGCTGGGTCGTAGACTCAATCAACCGGTGAGATGATTCTGTTTGTTCTTCCATCTTCGTCTTCCATGGTGCAATAGTGTCTCTGAAGAATTCTTCAAGACATTCCTTGATCATTTCTTTAGATATGGCAGACTCCATCGGTTGATCGTTGCGTGGAGGCTCATTCTGACCCGATACCAGATCATCATTCTCCATGTTGATATGTTGTCGGTTAGAAGGCTTACTTGAAGAAGTCTTGGCCGGGGACTTTGGTGGAGAAGAGACGCTGACGACCTTTCTTGAAGGTTGTCCGACGTCAGGCTCTAATCTTTGTGTTCCTTCTTCATCATTAAAATTTGACCGAGAGGACAGGGGAGCGTCATTCTCTTGACCAGTTTCTGATTCCAGCCGCGTCATTGTGTCATTCAGTTCTTGAACCGATTTCTTTAGTGCCTCCAGCACCATCTGATCAATGACAGTCATATCATTGGGTTGTTGTTGTTGTATGCCAATGATGGACTCGATGACTTCTATTAACCTGGCGTGTGTCTCCACGAGCGTTCCTCTGTTAAGAGAAACCGCAACTCTCCTTGTTTTCGCCAGATCAAAAACCGACTTCTCAAGTTTCACCAGTATTTCCCACTTCAGATGGGCAGGACATTCTGGAATTATATCGGAGAATCCGATTTCCGCTCTTATAGATGCCCATTCATAGAAGACGTTACTTCGTTCGTGTGCCTTCTTAGTAAGCTGTTTTAGGACTTGAGATATAACAGTATACCCCATAGCTATTAGTAAGTCCTTTGTAGATTCCGATTGGTCATCCGGACCGGTTTCGTCTTCAACATTTACCTATGGATGCCCTTCATCGTCATCCGCTTGATTAACAATTTTCTCTTTTCCCTTGCTGCTTGCCTTATCCGTGTCGTTTAACCGATCCCTCTCGGTTTCGTTATCAGGAGATCTAGAGGTATTAACCGGATGTGCCGAATTATCCTTGGAGCGGCTAGAGATGCTAGCCGTGGAGACAACAGGGTTTGGAACATTTGCCCGAGCATTCACTGAGTCGGATACACGATGATCAAATTTTGTCCTTTCGCTTCCGGTTTCCTCTGCCACCGGAGCCTTCTTCTTCTTAGGTTGAGTTTTCTTGGCTTGAGCCTTCGGCTACTTAACCGCCGAGACTTTCGTCTTGCCGGTTTTCGTAAAATGCACGGATTTGACTATCTTGCTGCTTGGAAGAAAGATACCTGGGCCGGTCTTGATATTAAGATGAAGGAGTAGTTTGCCTAGGGGTATGGCGTATCCCTGAGATCGGTTGGAATTAGGGTCCACCATCTCACATAGGTTGGAGAAGATCACCTCAGCCTAGTTAATCTTTTCTCCTTTGACAATGCCGACCATTATTTCAATCTTTAGACTGGTGAGGCTGTCAAAGTTTCCTCCCCTTACCTGAATTGATTTAGACTGTATTAAGGTTTCAGGTCGCCTTTCTTACCGGAAACTGCTCTCGGTTCGTTGGTGCAGGATATGTCACAGCAAACTGCTAGGGTTTCATCTTCATTTCCATCCTCGGTGAAGTCACGACCCTCTGTTGGTAGTTGAAAAACTTCAGCAAGTATATCCTTTGTGACCATAAAGGATTGTCCATTGACCGTCGTTGAGATGGTTTCGTCATTTAAAGTGGCGTTCGTGAAGAACTCCGTCACCGCATCCTGATAGATGACGAACGGACCGCTCAAGAAGTTCTCCAGACCCGAGGCTGTGATTAACTCTATGACATATCGAGCTTCCTCCTAACCATTGTTTCGAATATCTTAGAAATCGACTTGCACGATGTGGACAAAAAGAGCGGAATCTCGACCCATTTTAGTGTTAGGAGTTTGATCGAAAGTTTGGATTTTGAGAGTGATTGCAAGAGAGAGATAACAAAAGGCGTAAAATGAATTTGTGAAATGCGTTATGTATTTATAGACCGCGTGGGACGCGTCTCAGAAAGGGCGCCAATGTTTACTTCCAAAACTGTTGGCGGTAACTTTGAGCGGCAAAGTTTTGATGATAGGTTATGATTTAATCGACAAGGATTTTTAATTATAAAAGGAGAAATACACTAATATATTGAAAATAAAACCGATGTTACATCGGTTGGAAAAGCATGAACGGTAAGTCAAAGAACCCGATATAGAAAGAACCTAGTGAAATAACCTATTAACCATCCTAGTCATCTTGTCTTCCACCGATTCCTTGGTGAGAACATTTATCGAATTCACCGGTGATCCTGGTCCAAGATTTGGGGCGGTTGATCGAATGATTTGGCTCAGCTGAGGAGCGTAGCCGAGCTTCCTCTTGGTTTCGACCATTGTCTTTAGGTTATCAAATATAATCGAGGCCCAATTGATGGAAGTTGTACTTACGATGTAAGTCATCATATCGAAGGTCATTTTGGTGTAGTTTTAATTCGGAACTTTACACAGAATGGATCGGTTGACGATCTCATGAAGTATTTGGATGTGAGGTGCAAGGTTGGCTTTGAGGCCGTTATTTTGAACCGGTGTTTCAGAGATGGAGAATTGGTTAGCATATTCGTCATGCGTCCCGTTCACCCGAGGTGGGAAATCTGAAAATCCCTTAGTTGGGAGGTTTAACATTTCAGTGATTGTTTCTTCCGAGATTTGAATGATAGTGTTATCGTTTAAGATGGAGACGATGAGATCGTCAAGCATGGAAGCATTGGCAAAGAACTCCAATACCTCAGGAAGAAGAATGGGTTCGGATTCTTCCAGAAATCCTCAAAGGCCGGTGTCGATGAGTGATTCAAACACGATCTCTTTTGTTTCAATGTCATCGGAAGAGAGCATCGATTCAAAGTTAACACATAGAAAGTTTCGAAGTGTTGGGTGAGACATTTTTCAGAATATGCTTAGAGAGAAGGAGGTTGTGTTCTTTGAGAGCTTGCAAGATGTATTGTGATCTTTGAAAGATAGTGTGAGGCTCCTTAAATAGGATGTAGAGGAGGGAAGGATAACATAAGGACATTAATTATAAGATTTTGTCATTTATGAGATGTCTTATCAATGCTTTAAGGTATGAGGAATATTTATGTTTTCAAAGCAAGATTCTTGGAAAGTGGTAAATTTTGACTGATCCGAGGTAGAGAATCTAGTTGAGAACTAACTGAATTTAATGTTTTAGGTAGTTTCCCTTGCAATCTGAATTTAATATGCCAAAAGTAGACAAAATAAAACTAGGTAATATTAAGCCGATGTGAAGTAGTCTCATAGGAAATCAAGAGAAACACACAAAAGATCAACATAATTATGTATATAACTGGTGCATGCAGCAAAATGACCGGTTGTCCGAAGAGATGGTTCCTTAGTGGCTGAAGGAGGAGTTGCCTCTCTGTTTCTTCTTCCAAGCTTTCTCGAACCGGTCGAAGAATGAGTCGGCCGAATCTCCTGTCATGATTTGAAGTGGGCTTAATCCCACGCCCTGACAGAGAGGAACACCGAGATCGAAAAGGAGAGTGCTTATTTGTGGAATGTAGCCGGTGTGACGAGTGGAGATCATCCAGATTAGGTTGTCAAAAAGCAACCTTGACCAGTTGACAGAAACTTCATTTATGATGGCGGTCATGATATCAAAAGATTTGGTGCAAAAGACATTGGTAACATCCTTTCCAAGGATGGATTTACCAACGATATCGTTGAGAAGCTGATAT
>NW_025918926.1:0-15026 GCF_907164915.1 Impatiens glandulifera
TTTCTATATGAGCAAAATCATATCGAATATAATTTACATTTAAAAATATTATGAATTAAAGAAATTCATATAATTCAATTATAGCGTCAGACCAATTTAAAATTAATTCTTGTATGTAAATGCCAAAATTAACATTCATTTTTTTTTTAAATTTTTAGTGAACATATATCCGTTCTTAATGAAAATTTCAATTTATGAGAAATTTATATGAAGCGAATAAATCTTCGCTTCAATGAATTCTAATATGACGAACATGTGAAACACTCAACCCTTACATGAGAAGACCCTTTACCCCTGATGTAAGTACCCAACGCTTGTATGTGAAGACACGCAGCGAATAAATCTTCGCTACAAACAATTTTTCAATTTTTATCCCTTAAATCACATTTTATTTTTATTTATAATTCATTACTGATTTGTTTTCGTACGGTATATCATATCTTAAAGTATTCATTACACATCGAATCGGACCAGTCTTCAATATTTTAGACAGGAAACATCATTCATAAATTATATATTTTAATTAAAAGGTAGAAACAAAAATTAGGTGCTGTTTGATATTGGTACAATTATTATCGAAACAAATAATTTATAGAAATAAAGGCTCAATCCTGCGGTCATAAATAATTAAATTACGTTTAATATAATTAACATTATATGAAATATTAAATTATTCATACATAACCAACATTATATTTATTACATTAGTGTAAAAGTAAAATATATATATTGTTATTTATATTTGAAGAAAAAGAACTTCAATTTAATTCACATCTCCATTAAAAATGAAATTAATAAAATGAAGCGCCAAAAAATTTTTGACATGTCAATTCAACTGTCACAAAGTCTCGGGCTTTGTGACCACGGCAAGTCATTTCCACCGCTACCATCCAATCAAATGTCAATCCTTTAGATTGGATACGATCTGTTAGATTTGCTGATCGAAGAATTGTTCGCTTCTTCCGCATTGAGAAGCAAATAGTTGTTCCCATTGTGTGAATTTTTTTTCAAATAATGGGAAACAAGAAAGACTTGTCCGAAGCGAAGATATATTCGTACAATGCGGAATTCTGCACGAATACATCCTCGCCTATTCCAGTACGTTTCTTTTCATAATGCTGAATTGCATGTCACATTCCATGAGAGAATATCGCTTCTAACAGAGCACTTTACAAAGTAAAACATCTCAAGCCCGACTCCGGCCGTCATACACCCAGGTTATTCTACCATCTGACCTAGCGCTGTCGTCTCCGACCTTTCGACTACGAATCCATTTCTCTTCCGGTTAGTAGCTTCCGCTCCTGCGAAAATGGTAAGAAGTGTTTATGGTTGCATGTTTGGGTCTATTTCGTTTTCCTTAGTTTAATTCGTTCGAATCTAAATCTGACTCTATCATCTCAGAATCAGGATTCCGATATGCAAATAGTTTCCATATACTGAATCCACGACGGAAGTTAACACACTAAGGTAATTACGCTAATGTTAGAAAATGTACACATTTGACTATATTTGGATTAGGGAAGTAATCCAATTTGCTAATGATAATGTAGTGTTTCAACAAAGGAAAAGAAAACCCGAGGCATCATGCACGCCCACGACACCACTGGATATTCTGGCCAACGCGGCGAATGAAGCACTTAGTGAGTCCCAGGTTACGAAGAAAAGAAGAAGGACTCGTGACCCTGATGTTGATTTCAAGAGCAGAACCTCTCCATCGTTACTTCATCACCTGATTAAAAGGTTATCGGAAGAACAGAAGCAGGCTGTGAGGGACATAGGATTTGGTTCCCTTCTATCACTTGGCATATCAAAATACCCACTTCAATTCTCACGGTGCATTGTCAGTCTATTCAATCCCAGAAGGAGGAGCATCGTCCTACACAGTGGAGAGGAGATGCAGATTGATGAAGAGGATGTTCAATGTGTATTGAACATACCCAGAGGGGAATTAGTAGTGGCAGAGTGTTTAGGAAATCACACGGGCGACAAGGTGTACAAGGACCATCTCACGGCGTGGAGAAGGAGATGGGGATACGAGAACAGTGGAGGTCCTTCAACCTACCAAATGCATGAGAAAATTCTACAGAACACAGAAGGAGACAGTAACTTCAAGATGGACTTCGTGGTGTTTGTTGTATCCAGTTTTTTGTGGACATCCCAAAATCCACAGTGCAGGTATACCCAAAGAACCTAGCATTAATTCTGTGATTTCATTTAGAACTTCAATATCATTTTCAATGGCTTCGGTCACTCCTGTTTTATGTACAGATTCAAAGTACTGAAATCCCTCCAGGATGTATCTAAAATCAAAGACTACAACTGGTGCAAGTTCACGTTAGACGGGCTAGTCGACAGTGTTTATAAGTGGAAAGCAAAGAAGACATCCTATTTCCATGGACCATTAACCTTTCTTTTGGTGAGTGTAGAAATATATTTGCTGGAGGTTGTACATTCATAATTTTTTGATGAGTTTGAACGTAACATATATTTGTTCATGCTAATGTATCAGTTGTGCTACTTGGACCGTGTGGTTGAGTTCAAGGTAAACAGTCAGATCTCAAGGAGTTTTCCTATTTTAGGATGCTGGGACGAGAAGAAGATGTACGAAAGGGTTGAGTATGAGGCTGCATAGGGGGGGTTTGGACATGGTAGGGTGGTTGCTCGCATAGCCATTCCGAATGAGCAACCACCGATACAACAAAATGTGCAGCCAACACCACCACAATCTGGAGATGACCATCCAACTGAGCATGCTCCAATTACACAAAACCTGGCATCATGTTTGAGGAAGGTTGCGGCCGCTGCAGAAGAATTGGCACAAGGGGCTAAATATCTGAATGAGATGCACCAGATAAACGCCATGAAACTTGTACAGTCTGCATTTGAGCCATTGGCCACGGTACTAAACTCCAATGCAATCCTGAGGGAAGGCTTACAGCGGAGCCTGGACCAAAAAAAAAAGCAGCAGCCTAGAGGAAGTGGCATTAACCCCAACACAGAAGCCACCACCCAAGCGAAAGGCAACACCCTTCCTACCCACAACCCTGCCAACACCTATCCAACGGCCCCATCGAACAAGAACACATTCACCCCCACCACCGAAACAAAGACAAAAGCCAACCACCCACCAACGGCCCCATCCAACAAGAGCACCCTTTCTCCCAACATCCAAAAAAATATCAACGCCGACAACCAAGCCAAATCCAACACCCTTCCTATAAACACCCTAGACAACACACAAACCACCCTCACACCAACACCTCAATCCCACAAGAACCCCATTCCACTCAAAACAGAAACCAAAACCCCAGCCCCAACCCCTCCAATGGCACAAGCCAAAGCCAACCCCCTTCCTCCACTCAAAACCACACCCCCTCCAATGGCACAAGCCAAAGCCAACCCCATTCCTCCACTCAAAACACCAGCCCCAACCCCTCCAATTGCACAAGCCATAGACAACCCCATTCCTCCTCTCAAAACCCCACCCCCTCCAATGGCACAAGCCAAAGCCAACCCCATTCCTCCACTCAAAACACCAGCCCCTCCAATGGCACAAGCCAAATCCAACCCCATTCCTCCACTCAAAACACCAGCCCCTCCAATGGCACAAGCCAAAGCCAACCCCATTCCTCCACTCAAAACACCAGCCCCAACCCCTCCAATTGCACAAGCCAAACCCAAAGCCAACCCAATTACTCCCAAAACAGAAACCAACACGAACACCAGCACTCCAACCACCCCAGCCTTGCCTCCTACCCAAATTATCCCAAAAAAAGAGGAAGCAGGACCTTCAAAGGCCTTAAATGTCCAAAGAAAAGCCCCCCGAAATTTGAAAACTGATTGGTTAACCGATGTCATCAAAACCGAAACCAACAAAAACTCCCCTTCTTTGGCGATAGTTAAAAAAGAACCTAAAGAATGCATCTCCAGTCTACCACCGCCACTTCAAACGGCCTCTTCTTTGGAGATAGTAAAGAATGAACCGGAAGAAGGCATCTCCAGTCTACTACCGCCACTTCAAACTGGCTCTTCTCGTCCAAACATGCAAATGAAAGAATGGCTTAAAGCATTGGAATTGCCTCCAGCTTTGAAAACCCCATATTTCAATAAAATGTTTAGGGATGAAAAAAAACTAACAAACTTTCAGAAGATTTTTGTGGGTTTCATATTTGCTGGAGGACTTGATCCAAGGTAATGTTTCCTGCAAATGCTTAATTATTCTTAAAAAATAGGATTTGTACACCATTTTGAAACATGTTTTGCTGTTTTCATGCAGTGAAATGTTATTTATTGCGGATAACCTATGTCTACACGTGACGCGCGGGGACATGCTTACAATGGCTGATCAAACCTGGGTAGACAGTATGATTATTGACGTTTGGTCATACATTTTGCACGACCTTTCTAGGAAAAATGTAAAACGTCGTTACAAGAAGATTTTCTACACAACCGTGCTCACCGTAAGTTGTACTAGCACTGTTATTTATCAATTATGTTATTCTTGTGAGACTAAAGACTGTTGTAAACAGATTTTTCGTGAAGGTGGGATAACTACCCGAGACAAATTCAATGACAGGTTCTGTCTAGAAGGTCGGGCTTTCCAAATTTCGAAAATGGACCTCTGGGAAGTGGACCTCGTAAGTACATCTCTGGCTGTGATACCTTATAATATCATTTATCACTCAGTTCAAATCTAATCTTTTTTAATTCTATCCACAGTTGTTTTTCTCAATCATTGATGACAGTCATTTCTACCTGGTTTGCTATAACTTCATACAAAGGCAATTTCAAGTAATTGATAACCGGCAGTCACCTATGCAATCGCCCTTCGAAAGAAGATATAAGAATGCACAAATCTTGGTATGACACTACAATTAAAATTTAAAATAGTTCAATTTTGGAATTCTAGTAGCACTAAAATACATTACATAATGTTGTTTGTAATGATGTATCAGGATGACTAAATTCAACAATATATGAACGACGTAGACCCCGTTCTTGCTAAAAAGTATGGCGGTTTGGAAAAGATATGTTTGAAATTGCCATGGCAAGATTCAAAGAATTACACTGACTGCCGCATTTTTTGCATGAGACACATGGAGATGTATGAAGGTGAGGTGAAGGGGTGGAAAACTGGCTTTGGCGTTAAAAGAAATGTAAGGAACCAAA
The DNA here is from genome assembly GCF_907164915.1 of Impatiens glandulifera. Lineage (NCBI taxonomy): Eukaryota > Viridiplantae > Streptophyta > Magnoliopsida > Ericales > Balsaminaceae > Impatiens > Impatiens glandulifera. Next base: position 5,170 of record NW_025918926.1, read on the forward strand.
TAAAGACATTGAGGATGGAATATTGTTGGCGTGTCATTGGCTCGGAGCTCAACAAGGCCAGGAGCAAGGTCTACAATTTCTGCCGTAAATGGATAAGTCGATGAATTAGGAACTGTATACATATTGTGTAATTAAATTTTACAAAGAATTTTAGTTCACATGAGTACAATAATGTACTCATAGACAGATGGGGTAATTAAATTATTCCTATAATTGTAATGATTTATTGTTACAATAAAGAATATGTTGTGTAATTTCAATTCTCAAAAATTGTTACTTCACATCTTCACACTAATGAACATGTATACATGCAGATTGTTTTTTATGAAATTTGATTTTCAAATACTTGTTCAATTATGTGTTAAATGAATAAATTAAGTGAAAGAAACATGAGCCGCATAAATATTCGCTTCAAAGACTTTTTCTTCATAAAATATATATGTGAAGCCTCGAATTTCATGAAAGAAATATGAAGAGAATAAATATTCGCCTCAAATACATATTTTCGATGAAGCGAATACATATTCGCCTCAAATTATTGTTCATGTAAAGCCACCATCTCATCCATGAGAAGTGGGATGACTTGTCATGTCACTGCACTTACCCCGACATGTAAATACCAGTTTCAACATAAATATCAATTTCATCAAACAAATATGAGGAGAATAAATATTCGCCCGAGATACATGGTGTGGTTCAAGCGAACACATATTCGCCTCAGTTTTATGTTTCATTTTCTCAATTTGTAACTAAAAGGATACTTAATATTAGTTGACTGGGGGCGAATAAATATTCGATTGATTTAGGTGTTTTTAATTTTTTAGAAATGAATTAGTGTGGTCATTCATTTGGTATTTCATAAAACTTCGCATGCATACATTCGACCTTATTCTTGGTTTCAAATCCAACATACATACAATACTATATACATATCAGATTTCACATGAAACTGGAATTCGATAGTTGAGATGACAAAAGAACAGTGAACGGAGTATTGGCGTCCATGCTGAAACTTTCGTCCCATTGTTGAGGAGTTGAGAACTGAGGAGTTGTCGTTGGCATTGCACTTGATGGCTGGAAAGGAATATCAAATTTATTTAAAAGTATGTTATTATATGAATATTAATAACACAATTATTAGTAAAGAAGGTAAGTCAGCAACTTCATACCGGAATATGTGATTCACTAGTTATTCTTGTTGATTTTCTTTTTCTTGAGTTCTTCTCCAGTCCACCTTTCCTTCTCTTACCAGACTTTGTTGGCTTCTTAGTTTTGATTCCTTTCGCTTGAACAGGGGCACCCGCGGCAGAACATGATACACCGGTTGGTGGAGTTTGCATATTTATACTCTCCTGTAATTTTTTATCCACTAACGTACACTTGCTAAGCATAATTTCCCTGACATGCTTATAAGTGTCATCTCTTTCGTCTGCCTTGGTAAATAAATGCATGGACAACCCACACAAATCTCTATATCTTATGTTATGAAGTTCACTCGGATCAACATTACTACTGTCCACGATGGGATCAGTTCCCAATATTCCATCTTTGGCGGTTCTTGTCCACCTCTTCAATATCAACTCCGGAGGAATCTTCAACACGTCAATCGTTGTGAAAATCTTTAGGATGTGAGCACACAAAATCCCTCCAAATTCAAATTTACAGCAGCTACACTCGATATTCTTATCATCATTCTTATGAACTGTAACTGTATGAGAGCATCTCCTAGTGTGGGGTGTTACCTTGTATTTTTTGTGTGTGTCGACATCCTCTAACATTTCTACACCACAATCATGCGACATAAACCATTGTTGTTCAAAGCACTTAAAGACCTCTGGGGTGTAAACTTTGCAGGCATCCTTTAAGATCAAAACTGGATAGTTAAGACTTGGTTGGCTGGTAATTGATTTGAAATCAGCCTTCAACACATCATATCTTCTTTCATCGAGTAGTCTTTCAAAGTGTTTGAAAAATTCTTAATACTTGTGTTTGTAGGAGCAGTACCTTTTCAACATACTGTTCATACTCTCACTTCTCTGTGTTGTCGTCATATCAGCACAAAACATTTGTCGTCCATAGACTAATGCCCACTTTCGCCTGATGCTAAACATGCGTTTCAACCAGTCGTTGTTTTCAAGCCCGTAGTTTGTCAACATTTGATTCCAAGCTTCAACAAACTCTATCTCTTCTTCAAAATCATATATACACGAAGAAAAATCCTTAGAAAAATCTCTGAAATTATGGAACACCGAGCTAAGATGTATGGCTGCATTTTGAAATATGTGCCAAATACAGAGACGATGATTTGTTTCGGGCCATGTAGACGCCAAGGCCTTAGCCATGGCCGCGTCTTGATCTGTAAGAATGGTTTTTGGTTTTTTCCCATGCATAGCTTTGGTGAAAGTCTCAAACAACCAATCAAAAGTCATCGCAGTTTCATCGTATAATAGAGCTGCTCCAAAAATAATTGATTGTTTGTGATGATTGACACCTACAAAAAGCGCAATTGGACGACCTTCATTATTCTTCTTGTATGTGGTGTCAAAACTGACCACGTCTCCGAAGTATGAATAATCGGACCGCATGTTGGAATCACACCAAAAAATATTCGTTATCAAATCGTCCGCATCAAGTTGAAAAGCATTATAAAAACCAGGATCATTGGATTGTTTTTTCTGCAAATACTCTAATACACCCCTGTTTCCCCAAAATTACACTCTCTGGTTCTTTTCGTGCGCAGGTAATTTTTGTAATCCTTAGGAAGAAAACCTAGATTCTCCCTTCCACCAATTTGTTTAGACATTAGAGCATGTGATGACTTAGGAGGAATTCTCACGTTAGTGGCCATCTCGATATGTAAGCCTGCAACTGCAGAAATATTCCTATGGCATCTATACAGGTGAGTTTTCTTTGGACTTGCAAGAGGATGACTATGATCACTAATAAAATTTACCACTTGGAACTTTCCATTGTCTGCCCTCTTTATCCTCAATTTCGCTTCACAACAGAACCGAGTCACAGAACGTCTACGTTTCACATAGACATCACGTTTGTCCTTTCCCCGTTCACCCTGTGCACTACAACAAAAAACTCTATCCAGTATTTTACCCTCGTTGTCTACATGTTTTGAACTGCGCCTTATACCAAATCCTATTAGTTTAGCGTATGCTAAGTAGAATACGTAGCCTTCTTCTTCACTCTCAAATTCTCTACCTAAAAGTGGAATTAAGTTGGCTTCGATGTCCTCCAAAGGTTGGCCGTTTCCATCGAAATTCAATTGACGACGACAAGTAGCAGATTCGCTGTTCAATTTGAACACGTGGAAAATAAAGGTTCAACTAACCAGAACTTGTAGATTATTGGAAAATGAAAACAATATAAGCGAAGAAAGCTTCACTTCAACATTATGAAGATTGTAATATTAGGCGAATATAGTTTCGCTTTATAAGATATTATCTAAAAATATATTAGTGAAGAGATCTTCGCTTACATGTGCACTAAAAAAATTGGAGAAGTTAAACAATGTTACCTTAAATCATTAATATCATTCTCGTCCATATCATTCTCGCTGATATGTGTTCCTTCCTGATAATCAAACAGACCAGAACATTTCATGTCGAGTATTCAAAAAACATAGAAAAGGTTGGGACGAAAAGTAAAGAAGGTATAGATGACATTCAAAAACATACCATTTTATAATTTAGGAAGATGGCTTAATATTATAATGAAGTCTCCGGCGAAGGAGAGGTCGATGGTAGACAATGTAGTATAACTCCGGCGAAGAAATGGTCGTACAGGTGAGAGAGAGAAGAGTACAAACTTTGTCTAGCTTAGCAGCATGGCTTGCTGCATGCAGCATTTAATGAAAAGGTGGCAGGTGTTAGGTGGCGGTGAGGTGACTTGTTAAAAAAATTATTTCATTTTAATAATTAAATGACAAAAATTATTATGAAATAAAATTAATAAATCAATCAATCAATCAGTAAGCGAAGATTTCTTCACATTATTATTTTGACAATTGTTTTAGAAATATTATTTTGACGGTAGTTTTAAAAAATATTAATTATTTATCAAATTTATACTTCAAGTTATACATTATTTCTTAATGTTTCAAGATTTAGTTAAATATAAGGCTGATGTTTTAAAAAAAAACAATTCGAAGAACAAAAAAGATAAATCTGAAATCAAATATGACATTGAATTTTCAAGATGCAAAATATTCAAATATTCAGTAACAAATTCAACCAACACATGTCTATTACAAAAACAAAGGCTGCAAATCACAAGCAGCAATGGATTCTAGCAAGCTTGTGTGAGGAACACCAAACACATCCAAATATGTCTTTAGAGGATTCTCTGCCTCAAATACCCAAACAAGTTCATTAACATCGTGCCGAGACTTGTCGTATACAACTATAGTTTTGTCGTCCTCGGGCTCGACAAATGGATTCTCCATTTCTTTAGTTGTACCTCCTCCAGCAATTACAAACCCCATAAGATCCAGTTTGTAAGCCGGGATGAATTCCCCTGCAAATATGAAGGTGTAACTGTCGAAGAGTTTCGGCAGCTGAAAGAAAATACAAAACATTATTAGTAATCATGGACAATTGAATATCATATGGAGGAGTAGGAATAAGACAAAACTTACATTGTTCAAATACCGCATTCTGCCAGCTCTTGGACCGCCCACAGTCCCATGATTATCTCGCTGCACCTCGTATGGTTCCTCGTCCACGTAACAGTTAAATCTGATTGATGATTTTATCCCTGTATAAAAGCAATAGGTGTTTTTAGTTTCATATATGTGAAAATGAATATTGAGTTAACAGTAAAGGGTTAAGAATAACAGAGTCTCACAATCAATGGTAAGGACCCAACTCCCGTTCAATATGCCCTTCAATACTTTGATAGTGCGACCGCATCCACCATTAGAATCGGTGGATGCTATGACGTGGGTCACATCGTCTCGCCACCTCATTGTCACCGTGGCACCACATGTGTTAGCATATTGTTGCATCAAGTATTGTTTAAGAACAATCATAAATATTTCAGTTAAACAGGATGAAAACTTAAACAATATGGAAAAAAAGGGAGAAATGTCACGAAGAGTACTATCTCTTCACTTGTTAATTGATTTGGGCATAAAATCCAGTCTTTGCCAAAGTTTTGGACGGATGCTGAGGCGGTTGCCTGCACGTGCATGAAAAAAAAACAGTCTTTGTTAGTATGTACTAGTGTTTCATGGAAATAATATCCCAAAACCTAACACTAGGTAATTTTTCCTAAATAACATTGATTTATAGTGAAGGTGACATTTTGAGAGTAGGGTTTTCCTAAAGATTAAAGAGACAACAACATCACATAACAGAATCTAGTGTAGTAGTTCCATAATCCTAAATATGAAAAGTTACTATTCAGGAATACGTACCATTGTGGAGTCGTGAAGATGTGGATTCAGGTTCGGTCGACGGGGAGCCGGTTACGAATCGCCGTGAAAAGGAGGCAGGAAGAGAGAGAGATGAATCGGGCGGAAATGATTATAAAATAATCATATTAGGGGTATATATATTCATGTAACCGGGGCGAACATGTCTTCTTTCGAAAAGCGACTATTCATTCCATGTCACATGACACAGGGACCAGGGGCGAATAAGTGTTCTCTCGAGAAGCGACTATTCAATCCATTTTACATTGAACATGGTCTAGGCGAACAAATATTCTCTTCCAGCAAAAAAATTTAAATAAAAAAAAATATTAATGAATTAATTGAATCGAATATTATATCGCTGCATGTCATTTTAAATTAATTGAATTAACATTTATTAATAAACGGAAATAAAAAAAAAAGAAAAAAACTAGCCGGTAATTGAGGCGAAGATTTGTTCGGTTGTTGCATGTCATCTTCAATTAATTGAATTAATATTTAATAAACGGAAATATAAAATTCATGTCATTTGGGTCTTTACATAGACGGGTAAGTGTCTTTACATGGTAGGCAAGCGGTCTTCTCATGGGTGGGTATGGGGGTTTTACATGAGTTTTTTATTAGAATTAATTTAAGCAAATATATCTTCGCTCATGAGGGTCTCCAGCCAAAAAAAAATGAAATAAAAAAAAAGAAAAAAATAGCCAAGGAATTGAGGCGAAGATTTGTTCGGTTGCTGCATGTCATCTTCAATTAATTGAATTAATATTTATTAAATGGAAATATAAAATCCATGTCATTTTGGTCTTCACATAAACGGGTTAGTGTCTTTCCATGGCAGGCAGGCGGTCTTCTCATGGGTGGGTTGGGGGGTTTACATGAGGTTTTAATTAAAATTAATTGAAGCAAATATATCTTCGCTCCAGAGAGTCTCGAGGCAAAAAAAATTAAATACAAAAATTAAATAAAAATTCCTAGAAAAAAAATGAATGAATTTATTGAAGCGAATATTATATCGCTGCATGTGTTTTTTAATAAATTAAATTAATATTTAATAAACGTAAATATAAAATCCCTGTCAATTTGGTCTTTACATAGACGTGTAAGTGTATTTTCATGAACGGCAGACGGTCTTCTCATGGGTGGGTATGGGGGGTTTACATGAGGGTAAGGGCAACGGGCGTGTAGATCTTCGCTCCCATCGCATCTCACCCTTCCCTCTGACACGGTGCCCTGAGCGAAGATATCTTATCTGTTTATCATATGAATATTATATAATTTCCTGGCGTTAACAGGCGCTGCCGTTAACGGCGTCTGGTGTGAACCCGGGCCGAAACCTGGATTCCGGATTCTCCCTCCCTCCGTCTCCTTCCCAGATTGATTTATTATTAAAATAATAATGCTTCAATCTGATTGGTCCGCCACAGGGGAACACGGCAATCGGTAGCAGAAGATCTGAACTGCCAAAACCCAGACATGACATACATATTTCAAATCAAGATTAGTGTATGTTTTTTTATAATTCGAGAAAATTCACCCTAAATTAATAAGAATAATATTTAGATTATAGTATTTAAATAGTCTAATTAATAGTCTTATAATTGCAAAATTTAATAAATATAATACATAATAATATATATATAGCTAAATTCTCTTACAGTTAATTAATTTAATGTCTTTTTTTTTTTTTTTACTTTTTTTCAAAAAGCCAACCCAATGCAAGAGGCTTATATTGTTGTGATTATTGATATAATATGAATATATTTATTAATTTAGTTATTTATTAATATTATAATTGATTGAATATAATTATTATTTATCATGATTAAGTATTTATTATATAAATATATGACATGTTATCGTATAATTAATTACTTTTGTAAAGAATAAATAAATAATATTAAATTACATTATATTTGAAATAATAGCGAGAAATTAAAATAGAGGAGTGATAGGGGAGGGAATGATGTATGATTGGTTGAAAAAATAATAAAAGGTGAGGAGAAAGGAGAGAAATTTTGTTATTTTTTTGGTTAATCAAATTGAGCGATACATCATTCTCTTTCTCAAATTTCCTCCCTTATCACTCCTCAACGTTATATATATATATATATATATATATATATATATATATATATATATATATATATATATATATATATATATATATATATATATATATATATATATATATATATATATATATATATATATATATATATATATATATATATAAATATAAATATCTTATTAAAAATATAATATTTAATTAAATTTCCGTCTCCAAAGCATTATGGTTAGTGATGTCTCTTTATGATATTATGGTTAGTGATAGATGTAGTTGATTTAAAATCATGTTATTATATAGATAGATTCATAGGTTTGAATAATATTTTTTTTTAATATTAGATTTTACCTTCAAACAAAATATAAACAAAAATTTCAACAGTTTTATTTTTATTTTTTAATATATATATATATATATATATATATATATATATAACATAATATGATCATTTTTAACTGACTGTTTTATTTTATTAAAAAGTATATTATTTAATTGAAAACAATTTATAAAAAATGTCAATGTACATCAATATTTTAATAAGAAATGATTAGGAGAAAAAATTTGAGGGAGGGAATAGAGTAAAGAATTATCTCTTTATTTATCTCTTAATATATAATTTATTTGAAACAGGATGATGGGGCAATTGTTATTTTATCTTTGTTTGTTTTGTATAAAAATAACCAATCTTTTAAAATATCAACTCTCTTAATTCTTATTGATTATAGTTGGTAACTTTTCATATAACAATATTCAACCATAATAGTTTCTTATAGATGAGTAAAGTTTACCACATTTAATAAGGTTTAACTCTAATTGAAACATTTAATCTTGGTCACTCACAAAAAAACACTTTTATATTATTAAATTTATTTATTTTAATTAATATAAAATTGTTTGTATGGTACATTGATAAACATACTTTTCAAAAACGGCCAAACTTAAACTTTTTCAAAAACCGGCCACACACTAAAAATTTTTGAATATTTATTTTAAATAATTAAAAAAGAAGAAATTGTTAGAAAAATTAAGTAAATTAATTTTAAACCGGCGATACACTACAATTTTTGAATATTTATTTTAAATAATCAAAAAGGGAGAAATTGTTAGAAAAATTAAGTAGGTTAATTTTAATCGGCCAGAAAACTTAATTAATCTAAATCTTCACGTGCAGGAACAAATCAAGTCGTAAAAACCGGTTGGAGAACATACTAAAGTAATCCGACTCCAAATGATCAAGTCATGATCAAGAGGAACCAGCTTCAACACCTCAACCAGACCGGCTAGCAAGAAAGTTCTCAATTCCAGCCGGATCATACCACGAAAAGATCAACCGAAAACTTCGAAATATAAGATGACGTGATATGCCGAAATAGATACTTCTTGGGAAAATAAAAGAAGATAAGATCTGGATCAGAAGCATGCCTCAAAAATAATGATGATCTGCTTATCCAATATCCAAGACAAAATCCGAATCAGGCAGCCGGAACGTGCATGCTTGCCATGTGTCCAAAACTGTAAATCGCTCACGTCATCTGAACCTGACCGGTGGACGCATGCTTGCCAAGTGTCAGAAAGGTGAAACGTGCACGCAACATCTCTGAACCGGCGTGGTCTCAGAATGGCCAATCCTACGGAGAGAGAAGAAAATGACCGTTAGGACATTACTCACTATAAAAGGAAGACGAAGGATCTTCATTTAATGGGGTTCTGAACATCTTAAGAGAGAGAAAGAAATCTCACGTGCGATCCTAAATAGCTTTTTAGATTATTGAAAGCATTGTTGTTATATTAATTCATTGTATTACATCAAAGTGAAGTGGTGTAACCGACGAGTAGCGATTAAGGCTCGTCCGACATTGTGTGAGTGTTGTAACATTCAAGTTAGTGGAAATCCTTCTCATAATCTGAGAAGAAGGGGTGACGTAGGAGAGTTTGCTCCGAACATCCATAAAAAATCTTGTCTCGTGTTATTTTCTTTACTTCCGGCTCACTTACTCTAAACCGAACTATAACTCTCTTCAAATCAAACCGAAAAATAATTCTTGTCCTTAACTAAACCGGTTTATCTATCTTGTCTAACCGATCCCCTATAAACATCATCCAAATCTTGCGTGTTGCTTTAAACTGAAATAGACATTTCCGCCCTTGAACCCGGTTCAAGAGTCTGTGACAGTTTGCGTAGTGTTAAGAAACGGTTTTAGTCTCTAACCGGACTGTCACCAATCAGAGCGTGTTGTGTTGTTTGTAAGCAGTTAACCCTTCCAAACCGGAACCCCGGTACTCCAAAGGCGACCCCGATCCTAACATACATGTTTAGTTATCCTTGCAAATTTTGTGAAGAGACAATTGAGAAAGGTTTTTAAG
>NW_025918927.1:0-8706 GCF_907164915.1 Impatiens glandulifera
AGGAATGAGTGACTTAGCGGGCGCGGGGATTGAATTCTTGAGGGAGGTTGAAGTTCCTCCTCCTCCATTCTCTCTCAAACTGTTCATAGAATGAATCAGTTCCTTCCCTTGTGAGCACCTGAGCATGGTTTAGACCTTCGCCGGGACAGGTCGGGACGCCAAGCTCCTCAAGAAGTCGGCTTACTTGGGGAATGAGGGCCACTGACCGGGTGCCGATTATCCAAATAAGGACGTCAAACAGCACCCTAGACCAGTTCACCGACGCACCGGTGACAATGGCCGCCATCATGTTGAAGGCCGCCACGCAGTAAGTGTTAGTGACATCTTTTCCTAAGATGCCCCTTCCTAACACGTCGTTTAGTAGCTGATATTCAGCTCTCAAGTTGGCCTTGCTGCCGTGGTCATCCACCGGCTCATCCGACCGGGCTAGGTTGTGTGAGACCTCGGCCTTTAAGTTGGCCGGGGGGTTGAGGTCTGTTAGCCCTTGTTTGGGCAAGCTGAAGCACCGGGCGAAGTCTTGCTCGGTGAAGTCAAAGAGAATACCCCCCACTTTAGATTGAATGTGTGTGTCAAAGTGTGGTGTACCTCTGAATACTCGGGCATTTTGGAAAAACTCCAGAACGGACCCAGGATAAATGGTGAGTTTATCATCAAGGAAGTATTGGAGGCCGGTATCCTCCAAGGATTTTATCATTCTATAGATGTCGTAATGATCGGTGTTGGAACACGATTCAAAATCAACCTGAAGAATGTTTGTGAACTGAGACATTTTTGCCTTAGTGATGGAGAGGGTGTTTTGTTTTGTGAGTGTTTTAGTGAGTGAGTGCTTCCTTTAAATAATGGTTTTGGGGCTAACCTATTATCCGGGCATTAAATGAGATGATATGTATTAACCGTAGGATAAGAAATTTTGCATGAAATAGGCAGGTTTATAGTTCTAGGTGTCGGTCATAGGCCTGAACTGTGAAAGATATCAAAAGATCTTCACGTCTTTTTAGGCGCGACCTGTTTTACTTGGAAAGGGTAATGTTGCAGAGCAGATGTCCTTAACCTCTGACAACTGTTCCTCTTTTGTTTAAAATTCAAATAATCTAGGGTAACCTGCTTCCAAACCGGTCAGGTATCAGTTGTTCATCCCAATACGGTTATTTGGTGCATGCACCAAGTAGCCGATCGGTTTACTCTATCTGATAGACTGGGCGGTTCTTCCACAGACACCCCGAAGATTCAAAGTTCAACAACTTAGGAAGAGTTACCGATTTGTCTGCTTGAACCGGTTTCCCTTTAAGCATCCTTTGGAAGGATTTGGTTAATGTCGGTTAAGCCGAGAGTAAGCCTGAATTGAGAAAACTTAGCTTCCTGCAGCGGCTTCGTGAAGATATCGGCTACTTGTTGATCGGTCGATATGTATTCCAGCCGGATATGCTTCAGCGTGACATGCTCTCGGATGAAATGATGCCTTATGTCAATGTGCTTGGTTCTGGAGTGGAGAACCGGATTCTAGGTGATCGCTATGGCACTCGTGTTGTCACAGAAAATCGGGGACTCTTCGGCTATGATGCCGAAGTCCTTCAGCTGTTGTTGGATCCAGAGGAGTTGAGAGCAGCAACTTCCGGCCGCCAAGTATTCAGCCTCTACAGTTGATGTAGCCACCGATGTCTGTTTCTTGCTGTGCCATGACACCAGTCGGTCACCTAGGAACTGACATGTTCCACTGGTGCTTTTCCTGTCGATCTTGCACCCTGCATAATCTGCGTCTGAGTAGCTTGTTAGATTAAAGGATGAGTCTTTTGGGTACCACAGACCGACATCAGGAGTGCCTTTCAGATACTTCAGTATCCTCTTTGCGGCTGTGTAATGGGATTGCTTTGGATTTGCTTGGAATCTCCCACACACACCAACAACAAACAGGATGTCCGGTCTACTCGCTGTCAGGTACAGCAGGGAGCCGATCATGCCCCGGTATGCAATCTGGTCTACCGATTGGCCCTCATTGTCCCTGTCCAGCTTAACTGATGAGCTCATTGGAGTAGCCGCCGAGGAGCAGGTGTCCATACCGAATTTCTTCAGAAGCTCCTTGGTATATTTAGGTTGACTGATGAATGTTCCTTCCTTGAGTTGTTTAACCTGAAGACCTAGGAAGAAACTTAATTCTCCCATCATACTCATTTCAAATTTGTCAGTCATCATTTTTGAGAACTTGTCACAAAGCTTTGGATCGGTGGAACCGAAAATAATATCATCTACATAAATTTGAACAAGTAGGATATGTTCCTTCTTTTCAAACTTAAACAAAGTTTTATCCATCGAACCGATGGTGAAATCATGCTCTAATAGAAATGCGGTTAGTGTATCATACCAGGCTCTAGGTGCTTGCTTTAGACCGTATAAAGCTTTGTTCAGCCGGTATACATGGTTTGGAAATGCAGCATTTTTGAAGCCGAGTGGCTGTTCAACGTACACTTCTTCACGTAGATCACCGTTCAGAAATGCACTTTTAACATCCATTTGAAAGACTTTGAAGTTTTTGAAAGCAGCAAATGCAAGAAAAATCCTAATGGCTTCAATCCTGGCTACAGGAGCAAATGACTCTTCAAAGTCAATGCCTTCTTCCTGTTTGTAACCTTGAGCCACTAATCTGGCTTTGTTCCTCGTGACCAAACCGTCTTCATTGAGTTTGTTTCTGAATACCCATCTTGTTCCTATGACCGATTGATCTTTCGGTCTGGGAACTAAGTACCAGACTTTACTACTCTCAAACTGGTTTAGCTCTTCTTGCATTCCCAAGATCCAATCCGGATCTGACAATGCTTCATCAATTCTTTTCGGTTCAATCTATAATTTGCTCAGGAGGATGTTTACTGTTTCTTCTGAGATTCAGTTCAGGAGTGTCTACCAAGTTACCGTTTGTTTGATCAAGGCTAGTCTTGTCGGTAGGCTGAACGAGATTGTCAGACCGACCGACTCCTTCGGATTGGACCGAAGTGTAAGCTTCCTGTTGTGGAACAGCTTGATCCGGCTGGGTATCAATATTACCCATTAGGTCATGGACAAACCGCCTGAAGACCGGAGTCTCATCTTCACTATCAGAATGAATATCGTTATTTTCCAGTCTGTTGTGTAGATCAAAGCATGAAGCAGTATTGCTTTCAACCGATTCATCGAAAACAACGTGAATTGTTTCCTCCATGATTGCAGTTCTATTATTATATACTCTATATGCTTTACTTACTGCCGAGTATCCTAGCATAATGCCGGTATCGGTCTTTGCATCAAAGGCGGTGAGTTGGGTTTTACCATTTATATGAATGTAACATTTACAACCGAAAATCCTGAGGTACTTGAGTTTAGGAACTCTGTTAAAATAAAGCTCATACGGTGTTTTGTTGTGAAATCTGTTTATCAAAGACCGGTTTTGTGTATGGCATGCAGTGTTGATAGCCTCAGCCCAAAATTTCTGAGCAATGCCGGAGTCGGCTATCATGGACCGTGCGGCTTCCTTGAGAGTCCGGTTTCTTCTCTCGGCCAGGCCATTTTGTTGAGGAGTCCTAGCACTAGACAACTCGTGTCTAATGCCGGATTCATCAAGATATGCAGTTAATGTACTATTAATAAATTCGGTACCTCGATCACTTCGAATGCTATTGATACGAGTTGATTTTTCATTTTGCAACCGCTTAAGAAGTGTGATCAGGTTTGATACAGTTTCACGTTTAGATGGTAGAAATATTACCCATGTATATCTAGAATAATCATCAATAACTACCATGGTATAGAGCATACCTCCTAGGCTAATGACCTGAATCGGTCCAAATAAATCCATGTGAAGAAGATCTAGGCATCGGCTAGATTGAATATTTACATTACTCTTAAAGGATGACCTAGTTTGTTTACCCATTTGGCATGCTGAACAGACCTTATCCTGGTTAAATACTATATCAGGAATACCTTCAACTAGCTTTTTACCGCGAATGTAGTTTAAGGTTTTCATGTTTAGATGATTTAGTCTCTTATGCCACAGCCAGGTTTGATCAGTCTTAGCTATCATGCATATAGGATATTCTATTCTTGTTTTCCAGTCTACCTTATAGATGTTACCTATCCTATTTCCGGTTAGTAGTACAATACCTTGAGAATCTTTAACTAGGCATGCATGTTTAAGGAATTCTACCGTGTATCCGGCATCACACATCTGACTAATACTAAGTAGATTAAAACGTAGGTTTTCAACTAGAAGTACATTATCAATAGTTAAATTACCATGGACAATCTTACCCTTGCCCACAGTTTTACCTTTTGAGTTGTCACCGAAGGTAATTAGAGCACCGGTTACTGATCTGATGTCGATTAGCAAATTGCTATTTCCGGTCATGTGCCTGGAGCAACCGCTGTCCAAGAACCATTCGGAGTTTCCTAGCCGTTTCTTTGGATCCTGCAAAATGTACATATTTACAACTGTTTGGTACCCACATTTACTTGGGTCCACATGCGATTAGTCCCTTAGGTACCCAAACTTTGATAAACCGGACGGTCTTCTTTGCTAGGGTTTTAACTGTCCTTTTGACACTCGGTCTCGTGTATTTCGGTTTTCCTTCAAATGTCCTAAATGGTATTGGTCTTTGGTTCGGTGATCTGTAGTTTGACCTACGTGGTTCAGGAAAGTCTTTCTTATATTTGAGGATTTCGGCTTTTCTTTTCTCAAGGTCAAGCCATGAATCGGTTGGGCCAACATAATCGTATTTTAGCTTCTCTTCCCTATAATATGCGGTTTCCTCTTCTTCAGCTGTCCAGGTGCTCTTAAGAAATTTTATAAAAGGAAGGTTTCATTTTGTAAGCCTTGCTTTTTCTATGGGTTTTCGGTCTTTAGAGCTATTCCCTGTGTATCCTAGACCACGCTTACAACGAGGATGCCTGTAGTGTTTATTCATATTCTTTACTATATCACTAGATCTCTTATAGGCGGCCATCGTATATTGAAATCGGGCATTCTCTTCCTCGGTTAGTTCTCTAGTCGGTTCACTAGGTTGTTCGATCTTAGGATCTAACTCGGTTTCTAGGGTGTGGGTATCATCAGGTTGTATGACTTCCGGTTCGGTTATGATAGGTACCTCTGGTTCTATTGGAATAGGTACTATGAGATCGGTTCTGATGTTGAGGTGCTTAGGTAACATGGTCAATAGGTTCTTATACTCTTCTACCATGTCATTCAATGCTTCATATAACTCGTCTTTAGTAAATTCATCATAGGGAGAGTCAAATACCTGTTCCTCATTGGCCATGAGACATGTGAGTTCATCGTCGCTGTCACTACGAGCCCACAAACTTCCTCCATCGTCGGCTATCAGTGCTTTCGGTACCTCACTTCCTTCACCGGCTTGTTGATAATTGTTTCTGTCATTTTGATATTTCGGTTTCTGGGTGTCCCTTCTTGGTTTCCTGCATTCCCACTTAAAGTGTCCCATACAGTTACAGTTATAGCATCTTACATTGGATTTGTCACCATAGTAGTTGTTTGTCGGTTGGCTCCTTTTCATGAACCTCCCAAACTTCTGTGCAAGCATTGCGATGGCGTCCTCAGTAAACTGTTCGGCTGTTCTGATAGGTGCGGGTGCAGGAACCGGTATCGGTGCAGGTGTGGGTACAGGAGCAGGTACAGCCGGTTCTGTAGGTGTGATTAGTGCTCTGGTTGATGTTGAGGCCGAGACTTCCTCTTCGGTTCTAGATTTCATTTCGAACTCGTATGCCTTTAGATCTTCGAATACATCGTATAGTTTCATCTTACGTAGGCTCTTTGATTCCCTCATTACCATTGTCTTTATATCCCAGGCACTTGGAAGAGATCTCAAAGCCTTCATAACTACCTCTTTGTTGTCATACTTCTTGCCCAGAGTTGCTAGTTCATCTAGCACACCAGTGAACCGGTCACTGTATTCCTTCATAGTTTCTCCTGGTTTCATTTTGATACTTTCGAACTTCTGTGTGGCCATCATTATTTTGTTCTCCCTTGTTCTTTCATTTCCTTCAAAGATCTGGATGACCGTGTTCCATGTCTCCTTCGCAGTTTTGCAATCTCTGATCTTGCAGTATGTGTTTCTGTCTACGCTGTTGGAGATCCGGTTTCTTGCATGATTGTCCAGATTGTTCCTTCTCCTATCTTCAGCCGTCCATTCTTTTCTATCTTTATCAATGAATATCGGTCCTTCGGTTAGAATGGATTCCATTTCATCATCCAAGGTGACTAGGTGCAGGTGCATGCGTGCCTTCCAGTTGGCAAAGTCATCACCTTCTAGCATTGGAGGCCTATCCTGATACATGTTTGCTTGAGTATTGAAACTAATTGCTCTGATACCAATTGTTAGGATCTAGGTCGCCGCTGGTGGACCGGGGGTTGGACCGGTTAGTGGTTCTCACTCGTAGGGTGGTGATTAATCCGATTAGAGATTAACACCGGGGTTTCAATACTACACAACCTGTCACAAACCCTTGAACTAGGTTCAAGCGCGGAAGAGGTTTGCTTTCAGGTTGAAGCGATACGCTTGTATGATAGGCAAGGTCGGTTTCGGATGATGAAGATTTGGAGATGGTGGGTCGGTTTCGGTAATCTGGATATTCGGTATGGCTAGTATAAAGTCGGTTTGGAGCGGTATGGTTAAGTTAGTCGGTTATATAGTAAAGCCAGCAGAAAGTAAATAACACAAAAGATTTTATGGATGTTCGGAGATAAAACTCCTACGTCACCCCTTCCTCTCGAAACCGCGAGAAGGATATTCACTAAGGAATACAAGTACAAACCGATCGAGACTTATTTTCTGCTCGATAACACTCTTACAGTTTACACCGAAATTGTAGAACACACTTTAACTTTCAACACTTAGGCTTTCTAGAATAGCACACTGTTATCACTTGTAGTAAATGCTCTTAGCTCTCGTTATCCCAATGTATGTCCCGCATTTACTCTTCTGCAACTGCCTCCTTTTATAGGTGAAATATGCCAACGGTCATATTTCACTGCCTTGAATCTGATTGGCTGATCAGCGGTGCAGTGATTCAGTGTCTCAGAGGTTCAGACCTGCGGTCGTCTCAGACCTGCCGGTCTGTTCTTCCGGTTTGTAAGACAGACCTGCTGGGTTTGTCTTTTACTCAATGTAGGCACTGTCTGTTTGGCAGTTGTCTGTACTTTGAAGATTTCCTTTCTGGCTTATCCCGAAGTAGAAGGATCCGGTAGTACTGTTTTCTGCAGCCTACACTCTTTCCTCAGACTTGCATGGATATGGAAGTATTCAGTCTGTTCCTTTGGTATCATTCTTAACAGATACCCAAATTGTCTTCTTGTACTGGTCGGCCGCTTGACTTGGCCGAATGTCTTTTGGTAGTGATGTAACCGGACTTCTTCCGGTTATTCTTGTCTTGTGGATGATCGGCTGTTTGATGGTTCCGATTTTGAGCTTTGGCCGATCCTTCCTTTGTGCGGTTACGTTCCGAATACTCTTGATCGGTTTGGTAGCTTGACCGGTTAGGTTTCTTCAGTCAGTTCTCTTGTTCATCCGGTCCGGTTCCTTGTTCCTACATGGAAAGTTTATTTAAGTTAGGTTTATTTGAACCGGTCTGAATTTATCTAACAGATTCAATTATTTTTTATTTTATTAATATTATTAAAAACAAAAGACATTATACACTTGAAATAATATTTTATAACTAATAAATATTTAAAAAGAAAAATATAAATATATATTTAATATATTATTAATTAAAAAGACTGAAATAAAAAAATAAAATAAAAAATGTTTGATAAAAATAAAAATAAAAAGTGTAAAACAAATTAATAAAATTATTTAAATGAAAAAAAGAAAAAATATATTTAATTAAATATGTTAAGTTTTAAATTTTAGAGAAATAGATTTGACACTTATTTATTATATAAAAAATCAAATTAAGATACTTGAAAGAATATTTTTTTTATTATCACATATATATATTTTTTATTTAATTATTTATATATCTATATATTAATTTTAAATAGTTTTTAATAATTTATTATTATAAAAAAATAAATTAAGACAGTGTATAAACAATTTTTTTATTAACACATGTTTTTATTTAATTATTTATTAATTTTTTATATTTATCTATTTATCTATTATAATAATTTATTATTATAAAAAAAAATAATGTGTATAATAATATTATTATCACATATTTTTTAAAATTATTTATATATATATATATAAATTAATTTTAAATATTTTTTATATTTGTCAAATTATTTATTATATTAATTTATTTCTTATTCTGTTTTTTCTTATAAATATCAAATTCTTACTAAATTTGATTATTAAATAATTAAAATTATTATAAATATAAAAATATTAAATAAAATAGTTAAATATTTTTTTAATATTTTTATTTTTTAAATAAGTATATAATAATAAAGAATATTAGACCTAAGTAAATTTTATATAATTTGATTGGTAATTTAATTCAAATTCAATGTTTGATATATTTTTTTTAAATTATTTTTCTTCTCACCTAATAGATGTTGTTATATATATTTATATGTTTTCCAAACTTTATATATTTGATAAATTTAAAAATATAAGTAAACATTAAATTTACAAATTAAAACCAGTTCAAATATTTAAATAATATTTTTTATTTAAAATATTTATATATAAATAATATTTTATTTATATTTTTATCCGTGCAAAT
>NW_025918928.1:0-5873 GCF_907164915.1 Impatiens glandulifera
GTCTTGAGTGGATCACTTCTTACTACACCATTGAAATTTTTAAGCAATTATGGCGAGACTGCATGCCTCCTTGTCGTAATTGTACGGTAGCCATAGACATGCTTATTGAGCACAATAATTTCGCAAACTATCTAGAACTATGGAATGATGCAGTCAAGATGGGCATCCCTAAAGACAAGAAGGATTATCTCGAACAAATCATGGATGAATACCGATGCTAACAAGAGGAAGAAAAGAGTAAAGGTTCCGTCATTTTTACCTACTGCAATAAAACTCGATCCCCCTGAAGAAGAGCTCTAGTTTGACCCCTTTTGTATAACAAAAATGTTAGAAAACAATACTATAATCAATTAACAAACATAGAACTATGAAATTTTGAAATGTGTAAAATCATAAGTTCTTTAAAGCAAGTATATAAAACGCTTATGAGATGTTTACTTTAAGTCATGTTATTTGCATATGCATTTACTCTTGTTTTTACAATTGCAATATTTCCCTTTTCTACAATTGCAATCACCAACATTGTCCATGCTGACAGACATCGCACTAGTCCCTTGGATCAATAACTTTCACCCAAATGAATATAATTATCAAACTTATGGCCTCATTCCCTTTATGAGGTTCATAAACTTCCAAGTAACTCCACCTTCATGATGGAGATGCAACAAAGGCGGAACCCTGTCAAGCGAGCTTACTTCCTCGGTGAAAAGTCTATGTGCCCAACCATAAAAGAATTTCGGGCTATTCTTATGACTAACAATAAAAGTGTTTTATATTTAAGGCCATATATAGAATAAATTCCCATCGGAAAACTCTTATAGGAAGAATACTAATACTCTAAAGCACATCCGATAGTATCATCGTAAAGACCTACACTGATTTCCAGACTTGGACCAAAATAAAATAAGAAATGGAGAGATCCCTCTAACACTAGGATCATCTATAATAACGATGTTAGTACTACTACGTCATTTCTTTCTAACACTAATAAATGATAATTCCCCCTCGAGAATCATTGAAGTAGCACATGAAATGCGAAAAGGTAATAAAGATATGTCTAGTGTTATTCTAGTAGAAATGATAATTGACTTGAATAGCTCATGTAGGTCTTCTACCATGAGTAAAAGTGATTCCCCCTTAATCCTCTATATCAGACTGCTTGACAAGCTCAAGCGCCTACCACCAGTTCTGCTTGAGGGCATCATGTCTCCTTTCATCCAATATCAGAGAATGAAGAAAACTTTGCCTAAACTCCCAGTATAGAACAATGATGAAATCTAGGACATCCTCCCATGGTATCTCATCAAGAAAATAACTTTCAAGATGGATGACAAGCCGTTAATCATGCTTATGAGTTTTTTAATGGGTTACTTACTACTATACCCATAGCATGTTCAAACATTTTGGTTACAGTTTTATCGAAGTTGCCTTCGTTGTGGATAAACCCATCGACCGTATGACTCATGCAAGATATCTCGAAAAATGGCATAATGCCTTTCAAATGAATATCTTGTCAAAGCGAATGAAATACCAGGAGTATATTCTCAATTAGTACGAGAAAGTTTAGGAAACTAAAAGCACAAGAAGATGCTAATGTCGGAACAGACTACGTCTGGACTTAAAACTTTTAATTCCTGTCAAGCACTTTTTCCCTTTTAGACTCTCTGTAAAATATCAATAAAAGAGTCTTGTCTGTAATAAACTTTGCGAGTATGAATATATACAACTCTATGTTTGTTTTAATCGAATCACAAAAAGAGATCATCATTCTCTAAGATTCATATCATATGCATCTGTACTTTTGTTACATATGCCATTATCTCTCTCATCATAATCGTAGTCCATGCAACAATCCGGTAGGACCCTATGAAGAAAAGATCCAAACCCTGGACGTTTTATGTGCAAAGAAATGGCCGAAAGAACTCAAAAAACTAATAAGGATACAATATCTCCGACTCAGTTCGCTGAAGTGAAGGCTACTCTTTAACAAATAACGTAACAGTTGACAATATTAATAGGTTTAATGATCAAGCCTACTACTCATGCTTAGGATTAGCCATCCTCGTCACGACAACCACAACAAACTGTCCCACCTATTGTCACACTATTCAGGATTAATCTTCAAACTCGTCATAACGTGAAAGAAGCCTCTCTCTATGAGGAGCCTAAAGATGTTGATAATAAGTCAGAGAGAACCCATCCAAAAGTTGCTGATGACCCCAATGCCCAAGAAGGCACAAACCCTACGATTATTCCTCCTACGGAATACGAGGTCCAAATGGCTCAATTAAATGCCAACTAGGCCAATTTCCAATATAAGTTAAATCAATTGACAAAAGGCAGCATTGATGAACACCATGATTGAAAAAATGCTATGAAGACTACCGAACGAGCAATCATCCCATTTGGAATAAAACTGTCATCTTATCAAAATACGTAGGCAAGAGTGACCCTACCGCTTTCTTCCAAATATATATATGACTACGAAACATTTATATCTGGGAGAACCAATAGTCCTTCATATATTTCCACAATACTTAGATGGTGCAGTCTTACGTTGTTATCACAAAAAGAAGGTAGTTTACCTTTAAACTATCGATGAACTCGCATCAATCTTTATAGAACGTTTTAGCATGCATTTCAGTTTAGAACGGCTTGAGAAGAAGCTCAAGAACGTGAAACAAGGAGAGAACAAGAAATTTGTAGTTTTCATCGAAATATGGAAGACTATTGCTGAAGAAATCGATTCTTTACCTAGCGAACAAAGACAAATCAATATGATTTTGGATAATGTTAACAACCGATATTCTGTTGGATTTGCCGTTAAAACCTTCCAAAACATGAAGAAACTCCTCAAGACGGGTAATAACCTTGATGAAGCCTTTGAAAAAGAAAGGAAGGAGGGTAAAACCGTGAAGATATATCTTGCTCCTCCTCAACCTTAGAGGAAGGACAAAACCGAAGTTCATTAGGTCACAAATTCCTAGAAAGCTCCGACCTTTCCTAAGCTAAGTCCAAGCAAACCAATGTTGGCTAAAAAAAATGTCTAAACGACATCTAAGCTGCCAATACCAAAAGCCCCAAGGCCTCCCAAAATTTTGATGACTTGGGTATGACCCTAAGTCAAGATTTTACTCTCCTCCAACAAAGGAATTTAATCAAGCCTTTAAGTCATAGAGAAGGTAAAGAGTTCCTCTAAAAATTTGAGAATGCATGGTGTGCATACCATCAGATGAAAGACCACTCTACTGATAACTATAGTGCCCTTAAGCATTAGTGTTAAGATCTGATTTATCAGAAGATCATTCATAAACCTGAAATTGCGAAGAATTTGTTACCCGATCAACGGGTGAATATGATCTTCGTGGATGAACCTATTAACAATCTTGAAGTTAATATGGTCAATCCATGGCCTAAAATGGAGGATCGAAGAATCCCACCTCCGCCGACGGTGTCTCAAAATTGATGGATTCCCAATAATCCTAACACTGATTTTCCAAAAAGAAATGTGCGACACAAAGTCTTAGCAACCCGATGTGGATATAACTTCTAATCCAGTTTTATAAAAACAACCTTTGTGGCTAATCTTCCTGGACCATCTAATGTCCCAAAGAAGGAAAATGAGCCTAGATCTCAAAACCCGGGAGCTATTCTTCTTACTCAACTAAAGAAGATGAATACCAATAATTTCATCTGGGAAATCCTAATGTATTCTATAGAACATATGCAGACTGTACTAAATGAGCTAAGCCAGGTTTATATACTAGCTAACACAACCCTTGAAGAGTTGGTTGGAATTATTTCAACAACTGCGCAAATGAACATGATAGGATTCAAGGATAAAGATCTACCTAATCCTGACGAAATCCATGTTAAGGCACTTTACATTTATGTGATGCTGGCCGATAAAATAATTTTCATGACTTTAATTGACAATGGTTCAGAACTGAACATATGTCAATGGAGGAGTCTCCATTGATAAAATCATTCCATCAGACATATGTGTTCGAGGTTTTGATAATTCTCGTCGAGAAATTATGTGTAGTTTCTGAACAACAATTTGTGTATCCGATACACTATTCGATGTAGAATTATGCGTGATAAATATGCGACTGTCATAAACCCGATCTTGGGAAGACCCTGGTTGCATTAAGCTAAAGCTCTAGCCTCCACCCCGCATCATAAAATACGGTTCATGGATAACGGTAAACTTATCACCATAGAAGGTGAGAAGTATGTCATGACCATCGTTTGTTCAATTTATTCCAATGACCCAAAATTTGAGTTAAGTGAATTCCATATCTATCCTATATTTTGAAAATGTCAAGATTCATCTCACATTCTTAACTTTACACCATAAAGTGTCATGTCCATGTGTCTCATACCGAAAATAAGATATTTCCCAAGGATGGGTCTAGGACCAAATGCTACTAGCATGCCCTTTCTTTCCCTTGGTCTTATTACAACTTAGATAACTTCGGTATCAGATATACTTCGACAGGTTAAGAGAATTCTAGAAAAGGTAAAATATCTAAACGATATATACATATTCCTCCAACCTTAAATGAACAGTTTGTGTGAGAAGGAGAAATCACACTATGTTTTGTTTTCTCCAAGCCATTCTTCAATTAAGTTTTTCAAACCCGCTCTCCAGTTTAAAAGTCTTTTTAGATTGTTCTTATAATCTTAATTCATCTATTAATATGATTAAGAAAAATATAGCTTATTGGCATGAAACCTTGGAGAAGTTGGAATCCCTATGTGAAGAAGAAGGATTAGAATATGAAAGTTCTTGTAAGAGACTCCGTAAACCTATCAGCAGCTGATAAAGCTCCTGTGTTCAACTTGAAATTTGAAAGCAACATCACACCCTTTTGGACTGTGAAAAAGTATTTTAATAAATAAAGAATGTAATGACACTCCTGATGGAATGTCCTCTTCTCTTTATAATAAAGCGTCCAATAAAATACTAGAGTACAGTTTTAAATATATGCAGATAATGATGATGTTTCAGTTTAGTCTAATATTAATTTTGAAATGATTTTTTTGGAACATGAGGACGAAATTGTTTGCGCTGTTGAAACAATAATTGAAATAAACCTCAATACGGTCGAAGATCCTCAAATCGTATTAATTGGACAAAGTATGAGTAATGAAGAATGTCAAGAAATGATTGAATTGCTAAAGACCAATAAAGACGTGTTCTCCTGGTCTTACAAGGATATGCCCAGCACAGATCATGGCATCTATGGCATTGTTCGACATCAGACTCCCCTTTATCCAAAGGTTAAACATGTCAAACAAAAGTTAAGATGAATGAATACTAAAGTTGTTGCTAAAATTAAAGAAGAGGTTCAAAAACATTTGGAAGCACGATTCCTTGAAATTATGGACTACCCCACATGGATAGCCAATGTGGTTCTTGTTTTAAAGAAAGACAGAAGAATACGCATGTGTTTTCATTTTTATTTTTATGAAACATGCAACGAACTTACTCCATATTTTCTGGTATTTAACGGTTTATTTTTTCATGTTATTCTTTATGTAGAACAAAGAGATAATTTCATTTTGTTTTAGTCTGATTTGATAAAAAAAAATGCATCAAATATTTGTTATCCTTTTTTAGACTTCTTCTATGTTTTTATCCTTTATAATCAACAAACTCACTCCATTGAGAATATTTTAGCATTTTAGTATTTTCAATCTTTTCTTATAACTTAACTCCTTAATTAGTTGAATCGATGACCAATGATGTGCATTCAACAAATCAAGGAGTAGAGTTATAAGATGAGAATGAAGAGATTGCAAAAATTACTAAAATGGAGTAGAACAGAGATCCTTATGTTCATACAGGGTAAAAAACATGACAGAAA
>NW_025918929.1:0-10911 GCF_907164915.1 Impatiens glandulifera
GCCGAGAGAAGAACCGGACTCTCAAGGAAGCCGCACGGTCCATGATAGCCGACTCCGGCATTGCTCAGAAATATTGGGCTGAAGCTATCAACACTGCATGCCATACACAAAACCGGTCCTTGATTAACAGATTTCACAACAAAACACCATATGAGGTTTATTTTAACAGAGTTCCCAAACTTAAATACCTCAGGATTTTCGGTTGTAAATGTTATATTCATAATAATGGTAAAACCCAACTCACTGCTTTTGATGCAAAGACCGACACCGGCATTATGCTAGGATACTCGTCGGTAAGTAAAGCATATAGAGTATATAACAATAGAACTGCAACCATGGAGGAAACAATTCACGTTGTTTTCGATGAATCGGTTGAAAGCAACACTGCTTCATGCTTTGATCTACATAACAGACTGGAAAATAACGATATTCACTCTGATAGCGAAGATGAGACCCCAGTCTTCAGGGGATTCGTCCATGACCTAATGGGTAATATTGATACCCAGCCGGATCAAGCTGTTTCACAGCAGGAAGCTGACACTTCGGTCCAACCCGAGGAAGCCGGTCGGTCTGACAATCTCGGTCAGCCTACCGACATGTCTAGCCTTGATCAATTAAACGGTAACTTGGTAGACACCCCTGAGCTGAATCTCAGAAGAAACAGTAAACATCCTCCTGAGCAAATTATAGGTGACCCTTCAGAACCTGTTCGAACTAGGAGTCAACTTCTGGAAGGATATTTTAACTCTGCTTTTATATCCCAGATTGAACCGAAAAGAATAGATGAAGCATTGTCAGATCCGGACTGGATCTTGGGAATGCAAGAAGAACTAAACCAGTTCGAGAGTAGTAAAGTCTGGTACTTAGTTCCCAGACCGAAAGATAAATCGGTCATAGGAACAAGATGGGTATTCAGAAACAAACTCAATGAGGACGGTCTGGTCACGAGGAACAAAGCCAGATTAGTGGCTCAAGGCTACAAACAGGAAGAAGGCATTGACTTTGAAGAGTCATTTGCTCCTGTAGCCAGGATTGAAGCCATTAGGATTTTTCTTGCCTTTGCTGCTTTCAAAAATTTCAAAGTTTTTCAAATGGATGTTAAAAGCGCATTTCTGAACGGTGATATACGTGAGGAAGTGTATGTTGAACAACCACCCGGTTTTAAGAACGCTGCATTTCCAAACCATGTATACCGGCTGAACAAAGCTTTATACGGTCTAAAGCAAGCACCAAGAGCCTGGTATGATACACTAACCGCATTCCTATTAGAGCATGATTTCACCATCGGTTCAGTGGATAAGACCTTGTTCAAATTTGAAAAGAAGGAACATATCCTACTTGTTCAAATCTATGTAGATGATATTATTTTTGGTTCCACTGACCCCAAGCTTTGTGACAAATTTTCAAAAATGATGACTGACAAATTTGAAATGAGTATGATGGGAGAATTAAGTTTCTTCCTAGGTCTTCAGGTTAAGCAACTCAAGGAAGGAACATTCATCAGTCAACCGAAATATACCAAGGAGCTTCTAAAGAAATTCGGTATGGACACCTGCTCCTCGGCGGCCACTCCAATGAGTTCATCCATTAAATTGGACAGAGATGATGAAGGGCAATCAGTAGATCAGATTGCATACCGGGGCATGATTGGTTCCCTGCTGTATCTGACAGCAAGTAGACCGGACATCCTGTTTGCAGTTGGTGTATGTGGGAGATTTCAAGCAAATCCAAAGCAATCCCATTACACAGCCGCAAAGAGGATACTGAAGTATCTAAAGGGCACACCTGATGTCGGTCTGTGGTACCCAAAGGACTCATCATTCAATCTAACGAGCTACTCAGACGCAGACTATGCAGGCTGCAAGATTGACAGAAAGAGCACCAGCGGAACATGTCAGTTCCTTGGTGACCGACTGGTATCATGGCATAGCAAGAAGCAGACATCCGTGGCTACATCAACCGCAGAAGCTGAATACTTGGCGGCCGGAAGTTGCTGTTCTCAACTTCTCTGGATCCAACAGCAGCTGAAGGATTTCGGTATTACAGCCGAAGAGTCCCCAATTTTCTGTGACAACACAAGTGCCATTGCGATTACATACAACCCGGTTCTCCATTCCAGAACCAAGCACATCGACATAAGGCATCATTTTCATTCGAGAGCATGTCACGCTGAAGCATATCCGGCTGGAATACGTACCCACCGACCAACAAGTAGCCGATATCTTCACAAAGCCTCTACAGGAAGCTAAGTTCTCTCAATTTAGACTTACTCTCGGTTTAACCGACATCAGTCAGATCCTTCCTAAGGATACTTAAAAGGAAAATCGGCTTCGACAGATAAAACAGGTAGTTCTTCTTAAGCTGCTGATCTTTGAATTCTCAAGATGCCTATGGAAGAACCGCACAGCTCATCAGAAAGAGTAAACCGACCGGCTACTTGGTGGAAACACCAACTAACCGCATCGGGATGAACAACTGATGACTGACCGGTTCGGAAGCAGGTCATCCCAGATTATTTGAATTTCACAGATGTGGAACAACTACCAATGTTTATAGATATCTGTTCTGAAATGTTGCCTTTTCAAAGAAAACTGGTCGCGCCTAAAAAGACGTGAAGATCTTTTGATATCTTTCACGGTTCAGGCCTATGACCGACACCTAGACTGCAAACATACCCATTTTGGTGAAAAACCTTTTATCCTGCAGTTAATACATGTCATTCCATTTAATGTCTGGACAATAGGTTAGCCCCTAAACTAGTATTTAAGAGAGGGTAACACTCACCACAAAACTCACAAGTCACAAGAATACTCTCTCACTAAGGCAAACTAACCATGTCTCAATTCCCAAACATCCTCCAAGTAGATTTTGAATCCTGTACCGGTACCGAACACTATGAAGTGTATCGGATGATTAAGAAGTTAGAAGATACTGGTCTCCAGTATTTTCTGGATGATAAGCAAATCATCTACCCTGCATCCGTTATGGAATTCTACTACAATGCCAGAGTATTCCGGGGAACACCCCATTTTGAGACCCACATCCAATCCAAAGTTGGGGGGGTAATTTTCGACTTCACCGAGCAGGACTTTGGTCGGTGTTTCAGTCTGCCCAAGCAAGGGATCACAGATCTCAATCCTCCTGCAGACATTAAGGCTGAGGTATCCCTAGCCTTTGCCCGGTCGGATGAACCTGTCAATGATCATGGTTCTAAATCTCTCTTGAGGGCTGAGTACCAGCTCCTCAATGATGTGTTAGGAAGGGGCATCTTTGGAAGAGATGTCACTAACACCTACTGCGTGGCAAGTTTCAATATGATGGCCGCCATCATTACTGGCACACCGGTAAACTGGTCCCGGGTGCTGTTCGACACCTTAGTTTGGATGATTAACGTCCAGTCAGTCGGTCTCATTCCCCAAATGAGCACCCTTCTGGTGGAACTCGGCGTTCCAACTTGCCCTGGCGAAAGCCTGAACCAGGCTCAGGTGCTAACTAGGGAAATGACCGACTCTTTCTATAGTCGGTTTGAAAGAGAATGGAGGAGGAGGAACTTCAACCCTCCTCGTTAAGTCACTTCATCTGGCATCCGGTCGTTTTGCTGCATGTACCGGATGCATCATTAACCATATCGGCCTCATCCATGTCCACTTCGGTTGTATTTGTGCTTTCCTTAACTTCATCATTTATGTATGTCATTTTCGGTGTTGTCTCTACCGTCTTCGGCCTCCATCTAATATATATCATTATGTGTTAAATGCATTTAATGAGATAATCCAATTTAATGAGATAACTCCCAACCACCCGCATATTTAATTCCCAACTAATCTGGTCACTTTCCAACTAACATTTACCTCGAGATTTGCAAACCGCCTCTTCCCAATGCACTTTGGAAAGGAAAAGATTCTTTCCCTTAATAAAACAAAACTAACAATCAATGCTCAGATTTTCCCTCCAAAAACGATTCTATATAAGGAGCCATCCTCCCTTCACTTTCTCACATCCACAATCACTTGCACTTCTCTTGAATCTCTCTCTCTCTCTACATCATAATCATGCCAAGCCGAACTTTGGGAAATTTTCTAAGTGTTGACTTCGGCTCATGCTTGGCCGAATGGGACTATGACCACCCAAAGAAACACATGTTTGAAAGTCTCATTGTTACCGGTCTTCAAGCCTTCCTTGACGAATCCGGTCCCATACTGACTGAGGATGTCAAGGAATTTTTCAGAAATGCCGTTAACTGGGGAGATCGAATTGTAACCACGGTAAGGAATCATACATTCCGGCTTGATGAAGCCGAATTTGCCTCCCTCTTCAATCTGCCTAAAGAAGGGTTCTCTGACTTTCCGGCCATGGAGGGAACTGATGAATACTACTATGTGTTCCGCTGTCTTGGAACCTTCGATACGGTGGAAACCCATGGATTAAAGACCCGTCTCGGTCGTAGCACTCAGCTACTTCTTGAGATTGTCACTCGGTCCATTCTGTGCCAATCTGTAAATCAGCGGTTTTCAAAGAATACCTACAATATGATGACCCACATCTACAACCACACGCCCATTAATTGGGCAGCGATCCTCTTTCAAACTTTGAGGAAAATGGTGCGGACCAAGAAGGGTCTCGGCTTTGCACCCCACATCAGCAGGCTGATTCTCAAGTACCGGCCAGATTTTGGACCGGGTACACCGGCATCCCCCTCAAATATTCTCGATAGAGATGCCGTGGTGGAAAAGTATTCCAGAATGGTGTTTACTGCTTAAACATCTTTATTTAAATGTCTTTCTTTCGTCCTATCGGCTTCCTTTCTAATGAAATATCGTTTCAGTTTTGATCGCTTCTCTTTACTCTTTGTTTCTATCTAACATAACCGGCTTGATATCGTTCGTATCCGGTTTCATAAAATCTGCTTAAAACTGCTAAACGCCGATAAATCAAAATATCTGAATAAGCTTGGACATAATCTACCATTCGGTCTCGTAGAAAAATATGTCATCCATGACATAGGCAAAGTTTTGGAGGGAAAAACTCCCGCTCAAAGACACCGCACACCGTTTCGCACGAAACCACGTCCTTTCATTTTGGAGGGAAAACTCCCGCCCATTCATGATGGGACGGTTTGGCTTCCAAACCGTGCCTATAAAAGGGGGCCTTCGTCATATTTCTCATTCTCACACAAATTCACTTTCTCTCTCTAAACTTCTAAAATCCTTTGAAGCCGAATTTTTTCATTTTCAAACTCCTCAAACATGGGTCGTGATTCGGCGTTGTTCAAACTATACTCTCAAGTGGACTTCAAAGAGATTCGGCAGAACGGAACGGCCGAAGCAAAACAAGTAATTGACCAACTGAGTAAAACCGGTTTGGAATATCTACTTGACGGTCCCCACGTAATATACAAGGACGCGGTCGAAGAGTTCTTCAAAACCGCAACCATTTCCTACGACAGGATCCTCGCAAAGGTTTGCGGTTCCCAAGTTGAGATCACCGAAGCTGTGGTGGCCGAAAGTCTACGTCTCCCAACTACCGGTATGGACGCAACAGCGGAGATGGACGATGACGTTTTTAAGATGGCTTGCCGCCGCTTATCAGCAACCAACGAGCCGCTTACCACATCCGGAAAGAAACAACTGCTGAAACCGGAGCTCATCCCGGCGTGTGACGTTTTTGCCAGGGCGATACTGGCAAGGGGAGGAAATTTTAGCAATCTGACCAAAGACAAAATCAGAATGATTTTTCGTCTAATGGAAGGCGCAGAGATCAACTGGGCAAGATCGGTCTTCGGCAATCTTATGGAAATGGTGAGACCGGACTCAGATAGGTCTTGGGGGTATGCAGTTCAACTCGGTAAGATCTTCTTACATCTGAAGATCAAAGTCGGTCCCGGTGTTGGAATACTAAAACGCAGCATCATCCGATCAAGGCATTTTCTTCCAAGAAAGCAATCGGCCTCCAGTTCCACAGGTGGCCGAAAGAAGAAAGCCGCGAAGAAAAATACCCCGGCAAAAGCAAGCACCGGAGGAAAGAGAAAAGAAAAAGTAATTTTCGAAGATCCACCTCAACAAACCGAGGATGAGGAGTGGGACGATGAGGAAGCCGATACAGAGGGAACCGAAAACAGAACGGACCATGACGATGATCTTTCGGCTCGGAGTCCGACCGATGCCGAACAAAGCTTCAATCCTGAGACCACCGAGGGTGAGGACGGGGTTGATGAAGGAGACAATGATGAAAGAGCCGATGATGGAAATTTCAACAGAGAGGAGGCCGACGAAGCGGAGGCCGAAAGATTAGCCCAGAATATCTATCAGGGCATCGCCAGGCGGGATGAGGACGTTATAAACTTATACTTGGAATGGCATGAGCACCGCTTCAACACGAACTATAAGAACATCATGACGGACTTGAACCAAGAGGATTGCTTCGCCAGGTTGGAGGAGGTGGAGGCCATGATCTTAAGCCTCACAAAATCCAATACCATCCATGAGGCACAATGCCGAACTTGCCTACTGATACCGAGAAGTCATCTTCGACAGATAAGAAGGCGTATCAGAAAGATTAAGGAAGAATATGCCGAAGGGGGATCGGTGTCTACAGTAGCACCACGAGTATTGGATAAGCTTGAAAAAGGCAAACAGGAAATTCGGCAGGAAATAGAGCGGCTGGAACTCATATGCAATCAGAAAGAAGTACCGGTATATACCGCTCCAGTCATCGAAGAATTTCCAATTGACTGGACAACAACCTCAAGAGAAGACACCGAGACACCGAGGGAAATTGAGACACCTCTGCCAGACAATGATGAGGTACCGACTTCGAAGTCTGTTGAGGTCCAAACTTTAGAAGATGTCGAGACACCGATACAGGACAATGCTGAAATAACGACTTCAAAGACTGTTGAGGTACAAAGTTTAGAAACTGTCGAGGTTCCAAACTCAGAAATTGAGGTAATAAACTTAGAGGATTCGGCTCAATTAGAACATCCAAATGAAGAGGAGGCACCGATAAATCTTGATGAAAGAGCCGATCCAGATTCTACCGAGCTATCAACGCCTCCACCGGTAGTCACCGCTCCAGCGCCTCCTCAGGAATGGATTGATGACCTATTTCAAAAATTTGAAGTAGTTGTTTCGAAGCGGATTGAGGACCGACTCCGGCAGTTTGACACTTCAATATCAGAGAAGATTGATGACCGCATACTTGAACACAACGTCTCTAAGCTTCAACCGCTCAAGGATAGATGCGAGAACATTTTCGATACGGCTATGAAGTTCGCCGATGTAACAAAACAGGTTGTGGATCATCATCAAACACGCCTGGAGCAACTCAGCACCGGACTATGGGAAGAGGCCGGTGAGCGAGAAAACTGTGCTCAGCATATTATAGCTCTGGAGGGTCTCACTTCGGAATTAAAGAAGGATTTCGAACGGGTTGACCCAACAATTGACCGAGTCTCGGTACTGGAAAATTCAAATAAGACTCTTGTGTCCGAGGTAAAGGCACTTACAGAGCAGATAGCCGAAATCCTGAAAGCTAAGGAAGCCGCGGATGCCGCGGCTATAGAGGCCGATGCTCTGGTTGCTAAGAGAGTCCAGGAAAGGTTGGACGCCGAGGTTAGCAGAGACAAAGAAGCGTCGCGAGCGACTCAGCTGACCGCGACTCAGCTGACCGAAGAAGAAATAGAGGTCGAAAGAATAAGAAGGGCTGAGATCATGTATCCAGGGTATGCTGAGCAAATAGCAAGACAAGCTGCGGAGGATGCCGAACGATTAGAAACGGAGCAGCGACGGCTGGCGGGATTTGCGAAGGAACACGAGAAAAAGAAGAAAGCGGCCGCTTCCGCTTCGGCACCGGCCGCCTCTGCCTCAGAACCGAAGAAAAGAAAGAGGCCGGCTAGTAAGAAAGTTCGAATTGTCGAGACGCTCAACACAATCTCTGAACTGGTCGAGACGGGCACCTCGCAGCAAGCCGACCCAGTAGAGGACGAAGTCGAAGAACAGCTGCGGTCCCGGTCT
Source organism: Impatiens glandulifera (assembly GCF_907164915.1). NCBI lineage: Eukaryota > Viridiplantae > Streptophyta > Magnoliopsida > Ericales > Balsaminaceae > Impatiens > Impatiens glandulifera. Next base: position 8,013 of record NW_025918929.1, read on the forward strand.
AAAAGACCACGATCTTCTCAACCGCAACCGCCACCACCACCGAAGAGAAAGAAGAGCGCCTACGAATTCACGGACTCGGAATAGGGACTCCCCTTCCTTTTCTTATTTGTCTTAAGTATTTATGCTTTGTCTTTCTCGGTTAGCTATAAATATATATATCAAGTTATTTTTAAACACCGGCCTTATTTTGCATTTCTACTTGGTTTTGATAATTTTAAATAAAATAATCAAAAAGGGAGAAATTGTTAGATAAAAGATAGAGATTATTCCAAACCCCTCCCTCAAATTTTTTTTAAAATTCTCTAAGTCTTTTTCAAAAATTGGCCAAACAAAACAACCGGCCTACGGTTGCAAACTTACATAATTTTGATAATTTTAAATAAAATAATCAAAAAGGGAGAAATTGTTAGATAAATTCATACCGGTTCAAATAAACCTAACTTAAACAAACTTCCTACGCAGGAACAAGGAACCGGACCGGATGAACAAAAGAAAACCAACTGAAGAAACCGAACCGGTCAAGCTACCAAACCGATCAAGAGTATTCGGTACGTGACCGCACAGAGGAAGGATCGGCCAAAGACTAAAAGACAGATCCATCAAATAGCCGATCAAACCTCAAGACAAACATAACCGGAATAAGCCCGGTCACTTCACTATCAAAAGATATTCGGCCAAGTCAAGCGGCCAACCTAGGCCAAGTCAAGAGGCCGACTAGTACAAGAAGACACTTTGGGTATCTGTTGAGAATGATACCAAAGGAACAGACTGAATACTTCCATATCCATGCAAGTCTGAGGAAAGACTGTAGGCTGCAGAAAACAGTACTACCGGATCTTTCTACTTCGGGATAATCCAGAAAGGAAATCTTCAAAGTACAGACAACTGTCCAAGCAGACAGTGCCTACATTGAGTAAAAGACAAACCTGGCAGGTTTGCTTTACAGACCGGCAGGTCTGAAACAGGATGCCAGGTCTGAGATTGACCGTCAGGTCTGAGGAGAAGACCGCAGGTCTGAAACACTGAATCACTGCATCTCTGATCAGCCAATCAGATTCAAGGCTTTGAAATATGACCGTTGGCATATTTCACCTATAAAAGGAGGCAGTTGCAGAAGAGTAAATGCGGGACATCAAGCAGACATTAAGGCAGTTACTAAAAGTTACAAAGAGAGCATTTACTACAAGTGATAACAGTGTGGTATTCTAAGAAAGCCTAAGTGCTAAATTCTAAGTGTGTGCTACAATTTCGGTATAAATTGTAAGAGTGTTATCGAGCAGGAAATAAGTCTCGATCGGATTGTATTTGTATTCCTTAGTGAATATCCTTCTCGCGGTTTCGAGAGGAAGGGGTGACGTAGGAGTTTTTATCTCCGAACATCCATAAAACTTTGTTGTGTTATTTACCTTCTGTTGGCTTCCTTACATAACCGACTAATCTAACAATACCGCTCAGAACCGAATCTACATTAACCACATCAAGTATCCAGATTGCCGAAACCAACCCACCATTCTTCAAATCTCCATCATCCGAAACCGACTCCGCCTATCATACACGTGTACCGCTTCAACTTGAAAGCAAACCTCTTCCGCGCTTGAACCTAGTTCAAGGGTTTGTGACAGGTTGTGTAGTATTGAAACCCCGGTGTTAATCTTTAATCGGATTAATCACCACCCTACGAGTGAGAACCGCTAACCGGTCCAACCCCCGGTCCACCAGCGGCGACCTAGATCCTAACAATATATATATATAATGATGTTTAATTTTTAAAATATCCGGATTGCCGGGTCGAGAGATGTGGTTAATTTGGATATATATGTGAGATTAAATGAATAATTTGGTCGGATTGTGGGTTGACCTGCCCATATATAATTAAAACGGTGAAAAATAAAATTTAAAATGCTATATGTTTGTTTCGAACTTGCAACCTAACAAAAATAAGTACAATCCTTTAACCTAATAGGCTAATAAAACTTTATATTTTAAATTCAACAATAAATTTGATGAACGCGGGATATTTTAATAATATAAGTTTATCTTTTTAACTAACTAATCTATATATATATATATATAATGATGCTTAATTTTTAAAGTGTCTGGATTGCCTGGTCGAGAGCTGTGGTTAGTTTGGATTATATATGTGAGAGTAAATGTATACTTGGGTCGGATTTTGGGTTGACCCACTCATATATACTTAAAACGATTAAAAATAAAATTTAAAATGCTATATGTGTGTTTCAAACTTGCAACCTTACAAAACAAGTATAACCCTTTAACCAACTAGACAAATAACACTTTATATTTTAAATTCAACACCAAATTTGATGAACGCGAGACATTTTAACAATATAAGTTCAACTCTTTAACTAACTAATCTATATATATATATATATATATAATGATGCTTAATTTTTAAAGTGTCCGGATTGCCGAGTCGAGAGCTGTTATTAATTTGGATATATATGTGAGAGTAAATAGATACTTGGGTCAGATTGTGGGTTGACCCGACCATATATACTTAAAACGGTTAAAAATTAAAATTAAAATGCTATATGTGTGTTTCGAATTTGCAACCTAACAAAACAAATACCACCCTTTAATCAACTAGGCTAATAACACTTTATATTTTAAATTCAACACCAAATTTGATGAACGCAGGATATTTTAATAATATAAGTTCAACTTTTTAACTAACTAATCTATATATATATTGATGCTTAATTTATAAAGTGTCCGGATTGCTGGGTTGAGAGATGTGTTTAATTTGGATATATATGTGAGATTAAATGGATACTTGGGTCGGATTGTGGGTTGACCCACCCATATATATTTAAAACGGTTAAAAATAAAATTTAAAATGCTATATGTGTGTTTTAAACTTGCAACCTAACAAAACAAG
>NW_025918930.1:0-12805 GCF_907164915.1 Impatiens glandulifera
ATTAAGCATTAAGCATTAAGCATTAAGCATTAAGCATTAAGCATTAAGCATTAAGCATTAAGCATTAAGCATTAAGCATTAAGCATTAAGCATTAAGCATTAAGCATTAAGCATTAAGCATTAAGCATTAAGCATTAAGCATTAAGCATTAAGCATTAAGCATTAAGCATTAAGCATTAAGCATTAAGCATTAAGCATTAAGCATTAAGCATTAAGCATTAAGCATTAAGCATTAAGCATTAAGCATTAAGCATGAAGCATTAAGCATTAAGCATTAAGCATTAAGCATTAAGCATTAAGCATTAAGCATTAAGCATTAAGCATTAAGCATTAAGCATTAAGCATTAAGCATTAAGCATTAAGCATTAAGCATTAAGCATTAAGCATTAAGCATTAAGCATTAAGCATTAAGCATTAAGCATTAAGCATTAAGCATTAAGCATTAAGCATTAAGCATTAAGCATTAAGCATTAAGCATTAAGCATTAAGCATTAAGCATTAAGCATTAAGCATTAAGCATTAAGCATTAAGCATTGAACATTAAGTATTAAGCATTAAGCATTAAGCATTTAGCATTAAGCATTAAGCATTAAGCATTGAACATTGAGTATTGAGAATTAAGCATTGAGCATTAAGCATTAAGCATTAAGGATTAAGCATTAAGCATTGAGAATTAAGCATTAAGCATTAAGCATTAAGCATTAAGCATTAAGGATTAAGCATTAAGCATTAAGCATTAAGCATTAAGCACTAAGCATTAAGCATTAAGCATTAAGCATTAAGCATTAAGCATTAAGCACTAAGCATTAAGCATTAAGCATTAAGCATTAAGCACTAAGCATTAATCATTAAGCATTAAGCACTAAGCATTAAGCATTAAGCATTAAGCATTAAGCATTAAGAATTGAGCATTGAGCACTAAGCATTAAGCATTAAGCATTAAGCATTATGCATTGAACATTGAGCGTTGAGAATTAAGCATTGAGCATTAAGCATTATGCATTGAACATTGAGCGTTGAGAATTAAGCATTAAGCATTAAGCATTAAGCATTAAGCATTAAGCATTAAGCATTAAGCATTAAGCATTAAGCATTAAGCATTAAGCATTAAGCATTAAGCATTAAGCATTAAGCATTAAGCATTAAGCATTAAGCATTAAGCATTAAGCATTAAGCATTAAGCATTAAGCATTAAGCATTAAGAATGAAGAATTAAGCATTAAGTATTAAGTATTAAGAATTAAGAATGAAGAATTAAGCATTAAGCATTAAGCATTAAGCATTAAGCATTAAGCATTAAGCATTAAGCATAAAGCATTAAGCATTAAGCATTAAGCATTAAGCATTAAGCATTAAACATTAAACATTAAGCATTAAGCATTAAGAATGAAGAATTAAGCATTAAGCATTAAGCATTAAGCATTAAGCATTAAGCATTAAGAATTAAGCATTAAGCATTAAGCATTAAGCATTAAGCATTAAGCATTAAGCATTAAGAATTAAGCATTATGCATTAAGCATTAAGCATTAAGCATTAAGCATTAAGCATTAAGCATTAGCATTAAGCATTAAGCATTAAGCATTAAGCATTAAGCATTAAGCATTAAGCATTAAGCATTAAGCATTAAGCATTAGCATTAAGCATTAAGCATTAAGCATTAAGCATTAAGCATTAAGCATTAAGCATTAAGCATTAAGCATTAAGCATTAAGCATTAAGCATTAAGCATTAAGCATTAAGCATTAAGCATTAAGCATTAAGCATTAAGCATTAAGCATTAAGCATTAAGCATTAAGCATTAAGCATTAAGCATTAAGCATTAAGCATTAAGCATTAAGCATTAAGCATTAAGCATTAAGCATTAAGCATTAAGCATTAAGCATTAAGCATTAAGCATTAAGCATTAAGAATTAAGCATTAAGCATTAAGCATTAAGCATTAAGCATTAAGCATTAAGCATTAAGCATTAAGCATTAAGCATTAAGCATTAAGCATTAAGCATTAAGCATTAAGCATTAAGCATTAAGCATTAAGCATTAAGCATTAAGCATTAAGCATTAAGCATTAAGCATTAAGCATTAAGCATTAAGCATTAAGAATTAAGCATTAAGCATTAAGCATTAAGCATTAAGCATTAAGCATTAAGCATTGAGCATTAAGCATTAAGCATTAAGCATTAAGCATTAAGCATTAAGCATTAAGCATTAAGCATTAAGCATTAAGCATTAAGCATTAAGCATTAAGCATTAAGCATTAAGAATTAAGCATTAAGCATTAAGCATTAAGCATTAAGCATTAAGCATTAAGCATTAAGCATTAAGCATTAAGCATTAAGCATTAAGCATTAAGCATTAAGCATTAAGCATTAAGCATTAAGCATTAAGCATTAAGCATTAAGCATTAAGCATTAAGCATTAAGCATTAAGCATTAAGCATTAAGCATTAAGCATTAAGCATTAAGCATTAAGCATTAAGCATTAAGCATGAAGCATTAAGCATTAAGCATTAAGCATTAAGCATTAAGCATTAAGCATTAAGCATTAAGCATTAAGCATTAAGCATTAAGCATTAAGCATTAAGCATTAAGCATTAAGCATTAAGCATTAAGCATTAAGCATTGAGCATTGAGAATTAAGCATTGAGCATTGAGCATTAAGCATTAAGCATTAAGCATTAAGCATTAAGCATTAAGCATTAAGCATTAAGCATTAAGCATTAAGCATTAAGCATTAAGCATTAAGCATTAAGCATTAAGCATTAAGCATTAAGCATTAAGCATTAAGCATTAAGCATTAAGCATTAAGCATTAAGCATTAAGCATTAAGCATTAAGCATTAAGCATTAAGCATTAAGCATTAAGCATTAAGCATTAAGCATTGAGCATTAAGCATTAAGCATTAAGCATTAAGCATTAAGCATTAGGCATTAAGCATTAAGCATTGAGCATTAAGCATTGAGCATTCAACATTAAGTATTAAGCATTAAGCATTGTGTATTAAGCATTAAGCATTAAGCATTAAGCATTAAGCATTAAGCATTAAGCATTAAGCATTAAGCATTAAGCATTAAGCATTAAGCATTAAGCATTAAGCATTAATCATTATGCATTGAACATTGAGCATTGAGAATTAAGCATTGAGCATTATGCATTGAGCATTGAGCATTGAGGATTAAGCATTAAGCATTAAGCATTAAGCATTAAGCATTAAGCATTAAGCATTAAGCATTAAGCATTAAGCATTAAGCATTAAGCATTAAGCATTAAGCATTAAGCATTAAGCATTAAGCATTAAGCATTAAGCATTAAGCATTAAGCATTAAGCATTAAGCATTAAGCATTAAGCATTAAGCATTAAGCATTAAGCATTAAGCATTAAGCATTAAGCATTAAGCATTAAGAATTGAGCATTGAGCATTAAGCATTCAGTATTAAGCATTGAGCATTGTGCATTGAGCATTGAGCATTGAGCATTAAGCATTAAGCATTGAGCATTAAGCATTAAACATTAAGCATAAAGCATTAAGCATTAAGCATTAAGCATTAAGCATTAAACATTAAGCATTAAGCATTAAGCATTAAGCATTAAGCATTAAGCATTAAGCATTAAGCATTAAGCATTAAGCATTAAGCATTAAGCATTAAGAATGAAGAATTAAGCATTAAGCATTAAGTATTAAGCATTAAGAATGAAGAATTAAGCATTAAGCATTAAGCATTAAGTATTAAGCATTAAGCATTAAGCATTAAGCATTAAGCATTAAGCATTAAGCATTAAGCATTAAGCATTAAGCATTAAGCATTAAGCATTAAGCATTAAGCATTAAGCATTAAGCATTAAGCATTAAGCATTAAGCATTAAGAATTGAGCATTGAGCATTAAGCATTCAGTATTAAGCATTGAGCATTGTGCATTGAGCATTGAGCATTGAGCATTGAGCATTGAGCATTGAGCATTAAGCATTGAGCATTGAGTATTAAGCATTAAGCATTAAGCATTAAGCATCAAGCATTAAGCATTAAGTATCAAGCATTAAGCATTAAGCATTAAGCATTAAGCATTAAGCATTAAGCATTAAGCATTAAGCATTAAGCATTAAGCATTAAGCATTAAGCATTAAGCATTAAGCATTAAGCATTAAGCATTAAGCATTAAGCATTAGCATTAAGCATTAAGCATTAAGCATTAAGCATTAAGCATTAAGCATTAAGCATTAAGAATGAAGAATTAAGCATTAAGCATTAAGCATTAAGTATTAAGCATTAAGAATGAAGAATTAAGCATTAAGCATTAAGCATTAAGCATTAAGCATTACATTAAGCATTAAGCATTAAACATTAAACATTAAGCATTAAGCATTAAGAATGAAGCATTAAGCATTAAGCATTAAGCATTAAGCATTAAGCATTAAGCATTAAGCATTAAGCATTAAGCATTAAGCATTAAGCATTAAGCATTAAGCATTAAGCATTAAGCATTAAGCATTAAGCATTAAGCATTAAGCATTAAGCATTAAGCATTAAGAATGAAGAATTAAGCATTAAGCATTAAGTATTAAGCATTAAGAATGAAGAATTAAGCATTAAGCATTAAGCATTAAGCATTAAGTATTAAGCATTAAGCATTAAGCATTAAGCATTAAGCATTAAGCATTAAGCATTAAGCATTAAGCATTAAGCATTAAGCATTAAGCATTAAACATTAAACATTAAGCATTAAGCATTAAGAATGAAGAATTAAGCATTAAGCATTAAGCATTAAGCATTAAGCATTAAGCATTAAGCATTAAGCATTAAGCATTAAGCATTAAGCATTAAGCATTAAGCATTAAGCATTAAGCATTAAGCATTAAGCATTAAGAATTAAGCATTGAACATTGAGCATTGAGAATTAAGCATTGAGCATTAAGCATTAAGCATTAAGGATTAAGCATTGAACATTGAGCATTGAGAATTAAGCATTGAGCATTAAGCATTCAGCATTAAGCATTAAGGATTAAGCATTAAGCATTAACCATTAACCATTAAGCATTAAGCATTAAGCATTAAGAATTTAGCATTAAGCATTAAGCATTAAGCATTAAGCATTAAGCATTAAGCATTAAGCATTAAGCATTAAGCATTAAGCATTAAGCATTAAGCATTAAGCATTAAGCATTAAGCATTAAGCATTAAGCATTAAGCATTAAACATTAAGCATTAAGCATTAAGCATGAGCATTAAGCATTAAGCATTAAGCATTAAGCATTAAGCATTAAGCATTAAGCATTAAGCATTAAGCATTAAGCATTAAGCATTAAGCATTAAGCATTAAGCATTAAGCATTAAGCATTAAGCATTAAGCATTAAGCATTAAGCATTAAGCATTAAGCATTAAGCATTAAGCATTAAGCATAAGCATTAAGCATAGAGCATTAAGCATTAAGCATTGAGCATTAAGCATTAAGCATTAAGCATTAAGCATTAAGCATTAAGCATTAAGCATTAAGCATTAAGCATTAAGCATTAAGCATTAAGCATTAAGCATTAAGCATTAAGCATTAAGCATTAAGCATTAAGCATTAAGCATTAAGCATTAAGCATTAAGCATTAAGCATTAAGCATTAAGCATTAAGCATTAAGCATTAAGCATTAAGCATTAAGCATTAAGCATTAAGCATTAAGCATTAAGCATTAAGCATTAAGCATTAAGCATTAAGCATTAAGCATTAAGCATTAAGCATTAAGCATTAAGCATTAAGCATTGAGCATTGAGCATTAAGCATTGAGCATTAAGCATTAAGCATTAAGCATTAAGCATTAAGCATTAAGCATTAAGCATTAAGCATTAAGCATTAAGCATTAAGCATTAAGCATTAAGCATTAAGCATTAAGCATTAAGCATTAAGCATTAAGCATTAAGCATTAAGCATTAAGCATTAAGCATTAAGCATTAAGCATTAAGCATTAAGCATTAAGCATTAAGCATTAAGCATTAAGCATTGAGCATTGAGCATTGAGCATTGAGCATTGAGCATTGAGCATTAAGCATTAAGCATTGAGCATTAAGCATTAAGCATTAAGCATTAAGCATTAAGCATTAAGCATTAAGCATTAAGCATTTAGCATTCAGCATTAAGCATTAAGCATTAAGCATTAAGCATTAAGTATTAAGCATTCAGCATTCAGCATTCAACATTCAACATTCAGCATTAAGCATTAAGAATTGAGCATTGAGCATTAAGCATTAAGCATTAAGCATTAAGCATTAAGCATTAAGCATTAAGCATTAAGAATTGAGCATTGAGCATTAAGCATTAAGCATTAAGAATTGAGCATTGAGCATTAAGCATTCAGTATTAAGCATTGAGCATTGTGCATTGAGCATTGAGCATTGAGCATTAAGCATTAAGCATTGAGCATTAAGCATTAAGCATTAAGCATTAAGCATTAAGCATTAAGCATTAAGCATTAAGCATTAAGCATTAAGCATTAAGCATTAAGCATTGAGCATTGAGCATTAAGCATTAAGCATTAAGCATTAAGCATTAAGCACTGAGCATTGAGCACTGAGCATTGAGAATTGAGCACTGAGCATTGAGCATTGAGCATTGAGCATTGAGCATTGAGCACTGAGCACTGAGCACTGAGCACTGAGCATTGAGCATTGAGCATTGAGCATTGAGCATTGAGCATTGAGCATTGAGCATTGAGCATTGAGCATTGAGCATTGAGCATTGAGCATTGAGCATTGAGCATTGAGCATTGAGCATTGAGCATTGAGCATTGAGCATTGAGCATTGAGCATTGAGCATTGAGCATTAAGCATTAAGCATTAAGAAATAAGCATTAAGAATTAAGCATTAAGCATTGAGCATTGAGCATTGAGCATTGAGCATTGAGCATTGAGCATTGAGCATTGATCATTGATCATTGAGCATTGAGCATTGAGCATTGAGCATTGAGCATTGAGCATTGAGCATTGAGCATTGAGCATTGAGCATTGAGCATTGAGCATTGAGCATTGAGCATTGAGCATTGAGCATTGAGCATTAAGCATTAAGCATTAAGCAATAAGCAATAAGCATTAAGCATTAAGCATTAAGCATTACGGAATTAGACGTGCAGTCTAACTCAGCGGAGTTAGACGTGCAGTCTAATGTATACGGAATTAGACGTGCAGTCTATTGGATTGTGAAGGTTAGATGTGAGTCTAACTCCTTTAGATAAGTCTGAAGTTGAACCAGAATTAGACGTGCAGTCTAACTCAGTAGAATTAGATGTGTAGTCTAATGGTTATTGGATAATTAGACGTGTAGTCTAATAAGTGAAGGTTAGACGTAAGTCTATCTCTTTCAGACAAGTCTAAAGTAGAACTAGAATTAGACGTGCAGTCTAACTCAGTGGAGTTAGATGTGCAGTCTAATGGTTATTGGATAATTAGACGTGTAGTCTAATTAGTGAAGGTTAGACGTAAGTCTAACTCCTTCAGATAAGTCTGAAATGAAACTAGAATTAGACGTGCAGTCTAACTCAGTGGAGTTGGACGTGCAGTCTAATGGTTATTGGATAATTAGACGTGTAGTCTAATTAGTGAAGGTTAGAGGTAAGTCTAACTCCTTCAGACATGTATGAAGTAGAACCGGAATTAGACGTGCAGTCTAACTCAGTGGAGTTAGACGTGCAGCGTAATGGTTATTGGATAATTAGACGTGTAGTCTAATTAGTGAGGTTAGACGTAAGTCTAACTGCTTCAGACAAATCTGAAGTAGAACCGGAATTAGACGTGCAGTCTAACTTAGTGGAGTTAGACGTGCAGACTAATGATTATTGGATAATTTGACGTGTAGTGTAATTAGTGAAAGTTAGACGTGTAGTCTAACTCCTTTAGATTAGTCTGAAGTGATTGCAATTAGACGTAAGTCTAATCTCATTAGACCAGGCAGTCTAATGGATTCTGTTCTTAAACAGGGATGTTTGATTTGATTAGAAAAGGGCGTCTAAAGTAAATACATCTAATGCTCAGCTTAAGTAGTATGCTTGAAGCTAGCACCCGCCTACCCACGTGTTATACCTGTACCCTACTCCTGCTCCAATTTCTAGTGAAAATTAGTACAACAGCTATATGCAACCAACCAACGAATTCCACGTAAGAAAATTTTCCTCATATTACTTGTTTTTTAGGTACATCTTTGATGGAATATTCGGCGCACTACCAGTGGTGTACGGCCACGATCCTTGTGCTCAGAACCTGCTGTGTACAATGGAGGCTTTCCAATGAAAGAGTGCCATGTATCATTCTATAAGATTCGATCGTTAGTCTCTGCTTTGTATTTATCAAATCTCAAGGACAACGGAAAATCTGCTAATCAATCGAACGCAAATTGAACCAACAAGCAATCTTATTTTACAGAGAGAGAAAGTTATTCGATCATCTTGCTTACTGAATTCAATCCTTTGAATATTCATATTGTGAAGTTGCTTTCTTGATTGTACTGTGTGTGAATCAAGAGAGAGCTAAAATTAAAAACACCTTTAGCTGAGTGATATTTTTCATCTTGTATATTGAATAGAATGTGTTCTTTTCAATAGTGAGCTAAGTGTGTGTAAACTGTATTTGATTCGAATCATATTAAAGTGAATCCTTCTGGTGGTTAGAAGAAGGGTGACGTAGGAGAACTGTATTTCTATCATCTTTTCATCTTTCATCCTGAGCTTCAAACCCAAGTAAACAATTCCGCCTTGAATCTGTTTCAAGTGTTTACAAGTGTTTGCGTAGAATAGAAAGTGAATTAAATCCCTAACAGGATTTCTTTCAAACCGTTTTTCATAAGCCTTCATCAATACCAGACCCCCGTCTCTATCGATAAAGCTGATCCTATCAATTGGTATCAGAGCCTTGTTTCTATTCTCAAGCCTTTCCTGAAATATGTCGACCATAACCAAAGATACCAGTGCTACAGCCATTCCAACTTTCTCTCGAGAAAACTATATTGTTTGGAAGAAAAGAGTTTGTGCTCATCTTTCTTCTCATGACGATATGTGGAGTGTTGACACAGAAGGTCCTATCAACATCGATAAGGAGAAAGTTGATTGGACTGCTGAAGAAAAGAGGCAGAACAACCTCAACAACATGGCTCTTGATGTTCTATACAGATCTCTCGATGACAGCATGTTCAACTATATTATCGAATGCGATACTGCCAAAGAGGTCTGGGACAAACTCACCCAACTGTGTGAGGGCAACGAGCAAACCAAGGAAAACAAGATTATGGTTTCCACTCAGCAGTTTGACAGCTTCAAGATGCGTCCTGGTGAAACAATGAACGAATTCGACACTAGATTCAGCAAGATTGTCTCCTCCTTATCCATCCTAGGCAAGACCTATAGCAATAGGGAGCTTGCTATCAAGGTCATGCGTGCTCTTCCAAGGGAATGGGACATAAAGACAATGGCGATGAGAGAATTCAAAAATCTTAACAAGATCTCTCTCTTTGATCTCTTTTTTGATCTCAAGGCCTACGAGTTCGAGCTGAACTGTAGGATGGAAGAAGATCAACCAACATCCGTTATTATTGCCAAGGCGTTGGTGACTGCTGAAGAGCCACCAACTGCTCCAGATGTGAAGATGGCAGCTCAGCAGCTGAGCAGCGATGCCATGTCTCTCTTTGTGAAGAAGTTTGGCGACTTCATGAAAAAGAGCAACTCTAACTCAAACTCCTCAAATTCTAATGATAATAAAAAATCTAAAGTTAATGCTACTTGTTTTAACTGTGGTATTATCATTATGCATCAGAATGCCGGAAGCCGAAACGTGAATATGCCAAGGATAATGGAAAAGAGTTGAAGGCTCTTATGGCAGGTGACGGGAAGAACAAAGGAAGCAACCGTGGTTCCTACTTTTCATCCAGTGAAAGTGATGAAGAAGAGGTGGCCTGCTTCATGGCAAGAAAAGATGAAGAAAGAACTCAGGAGACTGAGGTATTTGACTTCTCTTCTGAAAGGTTTTCAAGGGAACAACTGGTAGTTGCACTAGATGACATGGTCATCGAGTACAGAAAGCTAGTAGAATCCCTAAATGAAACTAAATCTTCACCAGATGTTAACAAACCAAATATGTTTCAAGCTGAAGAGTCAAATGTTTTTGAAAAGAAGATTGAAGAGATCTCATCTGAGAATGAGATGCTCAAAAAACAGATTCAAACCCTTTCATCTGAAAACAAAAGGTTAAACTATGTTGTCTGTGCATGGACAAGATTAGGAGATGTTGTCAAACATCATATCAGTATGTTGAAAGATGAAGGATATAGATCCGGAATTGGGAATTGATAGCAATGACTATAACCTGTCATGCAAAAAGTCCAACTCATCTGACAAGCTTAAGCTAATAGATTTTGTCAAAGGGAGTATGACTGACATTGAATCTGATTCTATTCATGAAGAAGTTGATTTCAAAAATTAAATAGTTTATGTTCTGCCGACTGTTAGTTGGCTTAAAAACAAGCTAGAAGCAGCTAACAAGTCTGGCAATCTAAAACCTGACTCTAAGTCAAGGAGTTTTAAAAAAAATCTTCTTCAAAAGCTAAAGGATCAGTGGCTAGCAGGAAGTCATCTGCTAAGTCAAAATCTTATGCATTAATCACAACACAATATGGGAAATCCATCAGAATAGCTCAAATATGGATTTGTAAGGGACTAATTGATCGAGGACCCAATTGAATATGGGTACCAAAATGTGTAAATAGTTTCTTTTGTAGGTGATGCAGGAGGATTGCGGGAAGGAAGCTAGAAGTATACTCTTTTGAGTACAAAACCTGGAAGATCAACAATGGCTTTTGCCATTCTAGTAGATTAATGTTTTTATTTGTTAAAAATGATTTTGGTCTTTGAACCACAAAAATTGTCTCTTATGCTTTTATGTCCCTATACAAAATGAGAGGGAAAATTACTTTGAAAGTAAGGATACTCTCTAGACGAATATTATTAATCGGTCTATTAGACAAGTGTGTTTAAAAGAAACGGTTTGTACTTAGACGTATTTTTGCTCAAAATCTATACATCTAAGTCTATATGTTGAGGTTTTAAACCTACGCGATTAGATGGACACGTCTAATAGACGTTAGACGTTTTTACGTCATGAGCAAGAGGATGCTCACGTCTAATCAAACACACATCTAACACGTGGTGTTCATGCGCAATTAGACGTACACGTCTAATAGACGTGCAGTCTAACAGATACGTAGTTAGACGTGCAGTCTAACAGATACGTAGTTAGACGTGCAGTCTAACTGATACGTAGTTAGACGTGCAGTCTAACAGATACGTAGTTAGACGTGCAGTCTAACAGATACGTAGTTAGACGTGTAGTCTAAAAGATACGTAGTTAGACGTGCAGTCTAACAGATACATAGTTAGATGTGTAGTCTAAGAGATACGTAGTTAGACGTGTAGTCTAACAGATACGTAGTTAGACGTGTAGTCTAACAGATACGTAGTTAGATGTTTAGTCTAACAGATACGTAGTGAGACGTGCAGTCTAACAGGTACGTAGTTAGACGTGTAGTCTAACAGACGTAGTTAGATATGCAGTCTAACTCCATTAGACTTAGTGGTCTAATGGATCTCGCTATTAGACGTTGACGTCTAACTCCCTTAGACTTAGCAGTCTAATGGAGCATGTCTAATGCCTCGCTTCAGTAGTTGTTTGAAGTTAGCATACGTCTACCCACGATCAACTAGATGTACGCTACTCCTACTCCACTCATCTGTGCAGTTCGATATGCCAGTTATTTGTATCCAATGAATGACCGCCACGTAAGCAAATATTCCTCCCACTACTTGTTCAATAAAGGACAGTTCCAGAAGAATATCCGGTGCACTTCCAGTTTGGTACGGCCACCATCCATGTGCACAGAGCCTACTGTACTCTTGTACTATGAAGGCTTTCCAATAGGTGTTTGCCATGTGTCCATCTAGAAGATTTGATTGTTGGTGTCCTGACTCTATATATAGATCCTCAAGGACAACGGTCGAGGTACCGGTCTTACCAGCCTTACCTAATATCAATCTTACTTGCCTATACTCTTACACTTATTGATTTGTACATCATCTTCAAGTTTAAGAGAGAGAATCAAAAAACTGTCTAGCTGAAAAATATTCTTAATCATATTGTAAGTTGAACAGATCTTGTTCTGTTCAACAAATGTTAGCAAGCCAATAAGCTGTATTTGATTCAAAGAAGTATAGTGAATCCGGTTGTTGGAAGAAGGGGTGACGTGACGTAGGAGAGTTTGCTCCGAACATCCATAAACAACTTGTTGTGTTCTTTATATTTTGTCTTTCCTTCTCACATTGGTTCGAAGCTGCAAACCTGAGCAAACAGTTCCGCACTTAAATCACTTCAAGAGTTTGCAAGGGTTTGTGGAAAATAGAAAGTGATATTAATCCCTAACAGGATTTCTATCAAACAATTTTCCAGAAGTTGTCATCAATAGTTAGTCTCCCGTCTCTATTGATTACACCATTCCTATCAAATTAATTCTAATTAATTAAGGGTAATGGTCCAAACAAAAAAAAATATTTGGGATAAATGTTGTACTTATTTATCTTAAAATAATTTTAGAAAAATCAATGAAGCAAAAATAAATAATTTAGAATGAAATGTGATACCCATTTTATCTTCAAAAATTATTTATTTAACCTTAAAATATAAAAAAAAAAATTGGTAAAATATTTGGCATATTTATTTTAATATTTTGTGTATTTAAAAAGATAAAAATTAAGCAAAAAATGGTGAAAAAAATAAATTTCAAACAATCCCTTAAAGTT
>NW_025918931.1:0-1242 GCF_907164915.1 Impatiens glandulifera
CATAAACGGCTAAACCATTTGAATTTCAAAACAATTAACTTCATATGCTCTAAGGAACTAGTACATGGTTTTCCAAATGTTAAGTTTTCAAAAGATAAAGTATGTGCTGCATGTCAAATGGACAAACAAGTAAAGTCATCTTTCAAAAGTAAAGGAAACTATTAATCTGAACGATGCTTAAAAACATTTGCATATGGATTTATTTGGTCCGGTTAAAGTAACCAGTTTAAGAGGCATGCATTATACTATGGTAGTTATCGATGATTATTCTAAATTTACTTGGGTGACTTTTCTAGCTTCTAAAAACTAAGCAACTCCAAACCTGATCAAACTGATTTTGAGAATACAAAATGAGAAATCTATTCGAGTAAACAAAATCAGAAGTGATAGAGGAACTGAATTTATAAACAGCAATTTAACAACTTTTCTTGTTGACTCCGGTATTAGACACGAGTTGTCTAGTGCCAGAACTCCTCAACAAAACGGCCTGGCTGAGAGAACAAACCGAACTCTCAAGGAAGCCGCAAGGTCAATGATAGCTGATTCGGGTATTGCTCAAAAGTTTTGGGCTGAAGCTATCAATACCGCATGCTACACACAAAACCGATCTTTAGTAACTAAACGCTTTTCCAAAACTCCTTTTGAAATTTACTATGATCAAATTCCAAGTATACGGCATTTTCGAATTTTGGTAGCAAATGTTTTCTTCACAATAACGGCAAGAATTACTTGACCGCTTTTGATGCTAAATCCGATGAGGGAATAATGTTGGGATATTCAGCTGTGAGTAAAGCCTACAGAATATACAAGACTAGGACTTTAATAGTTGAAGAAACCGCACACGTTGTTTTCGATGAATCGGTTGAACGAAACACCGCACTACCATTCGATCTTCACAACAGAATGGAAAACTTCAATATCTATTTTGATGATGAAGACGAGGTTCCGGTTTTAAGACGATTTGTCAAGGACCAAGCGGTTGATGCTGAACCTCAGCCTGATCAAGCTGCTTTACCGCAGAAAGTTGACTCTTCAGTTTCTACTGAAGAAATCGGTCGGTCTGACTCTGTTCAACCTACCGATCAGTCTAACCTTGATCAGCCAACCGAAAGCTTGATAGACACGTCTCGGATAAACCTCAGAAGGAACAAAAATCATCCTCTTGAACTAGTAATAGGTAACATATCCTCACACGTCCGAACTAGACAACAGAATTTGGATCACTATGAAAACTCAGCTTTC
>NW_025918932.1:0-1376 GCF_907164915.1 Impatiens glandulifera
TCTTCTTGTCTGCTTCTAAGCACAATAAAGATCGATGCTTCGTGTCTCTTTCCTTTTCTTATTCGCTAAGGAGTTCTCCATAATTGTGACACGTATCTGCAATTCTCCACAATCTTGACACGTATCAATAGTTTTTTTAATATTAAACAATAAAAAAATGATTGGAAGAGATAATTGGGAAATTTGATCTAATGACCCTGAAAAGAGGGTATTCTCATTTTTAACCCTATTAAATCCACTTTTTATTTTTAACATTTTCTAAAAAAAAAATTCATTTTTACTCTTACTAATCTTTTTTTTTTTTTTCTTTCTTTCCTTTCTTCTCTTTCTTCCCGTTCATTCTCCCTCTTTTCCCCCGCGACAGTTCATCTCCTCCTAAGCCCCAGCCGGACGAGTGACGATCGCCAAGCCCCAGCCGGACGAGTGACGATCGCCAAGCCCCAGCCGGACTTTCGTTTTCGCCAAGCCCCTCTCAGGTTCTTTCAAATTATATTCTTGCTTTCTCGTTCTAATCATGCTGAATGCAAACTTGTATTCAAGATTACTTTTAGGGTTTTAATTTAGGGTTTAGTTAGGGTTGAAATGCTTATTATTTTGATGACCGGTTTTTATTCTATTCTTACATGTTGAACAAACATGAATGCAAGATTACTTTTAGGGTTTATGGTTTAGTTAGGGTTGAAATGCGTTAGTTCTATGCTTAGTTTTACTATTTTAGAATAATCTGAATGACAAATGAATTGCGTGGATCCTAGGGGTGGGGCGTGGGGGTTGAGCGTGGGGCATGAAGGTAGTGCGTGGATCGTGGGGGTGGGGTGTGGGGGTTGAGCGTGGGTTGTGGAGGTAGTGCGTGGATCGTGGGGGTGGGGCGTGGGGGTTGTGCGTGGGGTAGTGCGTGGGCTTGGGCGTGGATGGGGCGTGGACTTGGGCATGGGCGTGAGCTTGGGCGTGGGCTTGGGCGTGGATTCAATTGCAATTCAATTGCGTACCACGCAATATGTAAAACTAATTTAATAAACTCATTAATAAGCGTGGATAGCTCAGTTGGGAGAGGTCATACTGAAGATTTAAAAAAGTCATGTGTTCAATCCACTTTCACCACAAATTTTTTTTTATATGTATGAATTAATCTTTCAAAAGGGTTGTGTGTGCAATTTGATTTAAATTGGATTTTGTCATTTATTCGAGAATTGATATATTTGAAAGCTGTAACATATATGGGCATATAAGACTGATGTTATGTTGTTTTCTATGCTTATTTCATATGTGTAGCTAATGCTACTTTGTTTCCTCTGTAATATTAGTTATTTCGTATGCTTAGGTAGCGTTTGGTACGTGATACAAATTATATAGGGTATAAATTGTATAGAAGTATA